>NC_056726.1:1633303984-1633393984 GCF_019279795.1 Protopterus annectens | reverse complement strand
ACAATATTTAAAATGATTACACATACCAAATAATAGCACAGAGTTCTTCAACTACATAAGAAATATACATGCATATATATGATCAGCATATAATCACAGTAATTCACATAAAAAGTCTAAAAATCTCATATCCCCTCCACAGTGTGCAAGTGAAACTAAAAGACATAGTCCCTATGTACCAGTACCAGAGGACACTCCACACTTAAGAAGAGTGCCTATAGGCACCAACTTAATAAAATACACAGTGCTCCCAATATTAACATTTGTGGGCAAGAACAATATTATAAGCTTAGTACTAAGGGAAACCCTATAAACACTAACTATATAGAATGCATAATATGTTCTTCAGATATAATCATCATCAATAGGAGCAGACAAACGGGATGGCAAGCACCAGATCCATCACTTAGGGGGTCCCCTAGCATCAAGGATGGGTTTAATGGAGACCATCACATTCAAACTATATCCCTCATCTGCTCTAAACTTAAGGATCAAATGTAAATCACTGCTCTCCATTCTGTTCTTTAAATCATCCATCCTATCACTCACTTCCACTTGTTCTATAATCATGAACTTAAAATCATGGCAAACAACACTTTCCACAACATATCTAGAGAGTGTATTCTGTTTGGGTGTCAGTATAATTCACAGTAAACTTCAGGAAACCTGTGCTTCTATGTAACCATTGAACAAATTAATTGAGACATGCCACCCTTCCTCCCCACACAATGAAAATATCCACAAAACAGTGGTAAAATGTCACATTCTCCTGAAACACATCTTTAAACACCTCATCCAGTTCCCATTGTGCCAAGACTGCATTGGCGTAGCTATTGGTACATGTGCCTATAGCTATGCCATCTCTCTGTAGATAGTACACCTTATCAAAAACAAACATATTGTTTTCCAACAACACTTCCATAAACACACACAATAGATCGATCAATCTACCACCGTAACTACTGTTATTTAATAGATATTTTTCTGAAATACTCAACTCCCTCCATATTCGGAATTGTAGTGAAGAGGGAGACAACATCTAATGTGACTAAAAAATAGTCATCAGATTTATCATAACTAGGAATAAAGGAATATAAATCCTGCATAAATTGTTTAGAATCCTTAAGCACTACCAATGACTTATCCAAAACAGGTCTCACATGCTTCTCCACAAAAGTGAAGAAAGGTTCAGTCAACCACCCTTTCCCTGAAACAATAGGCCTAAAGGGTGGTCGCACTGAATCTTTTATGTATTTTGGGGAGCCCTTGGAACAAGGATACCACAGGGCACTCCACATTCAGAAATTGCATCAGTTCCATAGTAATACCAAAACTCAGCAAGCAATCATTCAATATGAAATGTATTTTCTTAATCATACAATATACCTGGTTAGCATTAATAATCTTATATGTAGCCTGATCTGATAATAGCAACTTAATGGAATTAGAGTAGAACTCCCTGTCCATAACCACCATCATACCCCCTTTATCGGTCAGTCGTATGACTATAGAGTCATCAGCACGTAGAGATTTAAGGGCATTATCTTCTAATCTAGTTAAATTCACATATTTTTCCCATGCTGTCTACTGCCCAATGTAGCATGCAGCTCATCCACACATATTTTACTAAAAGCCTCTAGAACAGAGTGGTTCACAGGGTCAAAATTACTGTGTTTCTTAAAAGGATTGCCACTTACAGATACATTCTCAAGAAATGTCAATTTAAGCATCACATTCCTCACAATCAGCTTCAGGTCAATCACTGCATTGAGTAAGATTTGATATACACATTTCTCAGACCATAAAGAAAGTGCACAAAAAACTGGGTGTTCTATACAGAAATAAGCAGTTTCTTACAAAACACACTAAATCCACTATTGCACTCACTCATCTCATCTTAACACTTTTCTATGCTTCCCCTATTCTCACAATCATTAGAAAGACTGATTTAGCTAAACTCAACTCCTGCTACAACAAAATAGCCATGTTTACCTCTGAATCTCTTCATAGGTCACATCACTATACTGCCCTAAAGCAACTCAATTGGTTGGAACATCCTCAGCTATTACTCTACAACCAACTAACTTTAGCTCACAAAATTCAGTACCAGCCAGAGAAAAACCCTGCACTTCAAAATCTATTACATCCTTCCTCCAGTAATACAACTCTCACCTCCAGTAATAAATTCCTTTTAGATACAACAAAAGACAATAATACTGCTGGTGAATCCCTTTTCTCTAAATTCATACCTAAAGTATGGAATACACTGCCCACCTTTATAGCATACAATTCTTCCTTAGTAAAGTTTAAAAAATCATTAAAAACTCACCTAGCTAATTCTTGGCTCTGTTTCTGTAGCAGTCCCGGCCAGGTTTCACCATCAATACTGTATTATTCCTTGTCTGAGTGAACATGTATTACAGAAGTCTTTATCTGACTCTCTGACGCCAAGTAATTCAGAATAATTTTTTAACTATATGTATTCTGTTGATTTATATGCAGTTGATTCTCTATCACATGATGCTTCAAAATAGTTTCTTAACTATATGTACTTTGCTGATTTATCTGCATTTAAATATTTTTGTTCTCTAATATTTGATGTATCTGCATACATTCTATAGGTAACAATCAAATTGTATTACCGTTGATTCATATGTGTTTTATATAAATTTTGTTCCATGGAGCTTTTCTCCCCAGGCCTCCGCTAAAAAGGACTTGCATCCTGTCTGACTTTCCTGGTTACCAATTGTAAAATAAAATAAAAATAAATAAATAAATAAAATGTACCTGTATACATAAATATATATATATATATGTGTGTGTGTGTGTGTGTGTGTGTGTGTGTGTGTGTGTGTGTGTATATATATATATATATATATATATATATATATATATATATATATATATATATGGGTCTCATTTCAATAAACAAAATTACATTTCTACGAAATGTAATCTCGTGACCCCTTTTCTCGAAAGTACATTTTTTCAAAAATGCACTTTTGCGAAAAAGAAACTAACCGAAAACAAAAAAAAAAAAAACCCACAGCATTAACCACGTTTATGCAGGGGGGCATGCCCCCCTGCACACCCCCCACTACTTATATATTCTCACTCCGAGATCACACTACAGTGGAGAAAAGGGAATATTCCTTTATTCTCGCTGTATCACGATCTAAGCAACAGCCTTCATTGCCATTCACTTCGTTGCCTTTTTGCGAAAGTGTATTTTCGGAAAAATGCACTTCCAGGAAAAGAAGGTCACCTAATTAGATTTCAGAGAAACGCAATTTCCATAATTTCGTTGGGTCCAGGTAGACCCATATATATATATATATATATATATATATATAATATGGGTTTACTTCACTTACCTGACATCCCACATAACTGACCCACAAAACACCGAGCCGACAACACAGATATTACACAACACTGATGCACATATCTGACACATACAATACCAACACACCTCCGTAAAACATACACACAACACACGCAAACAACATTCAAAACAAAAAACACAACACTCAACATAAAACTACCAAGTTCCCCTCACTCACACCCTGCCCACCATCTACATTAAACTAAACCCTTAACACTAAAACAAAATATGCACTACAAATAAAAAATCTAAAGCACTTCTTCACATTTCACGTTCCCCTGCATCCCTCCATTACCCCCGTAACTTAAATATACCAAATGCGAGATCACACTACAAGTTGGACTGTCGACCATTCGGAAGTTGGCATTCTAACGTGTCGGTCATCTGACATGTTAAGCTTTTCGGCTCGGTGTTTCGTGTGTCGGTCAACTGAGATTTTGGTAATTTCAAGTAGACCCATATAAATATAAATATATATATATATATATATATATATATATATATATATATATATATATATATATAAAACTGTGTAATAATGTTACATGTTACCATAATAAATAACTAATTTATGGCACCAGAAGCTACTTCAAATTTGTGCACCAAATTTGTATGTTCTGAAGTTGCAAAGTGAACTATAATATAATAATTTCCCTTGTGTGACATGAATGTTGGTACCACTATGAATCACTGAGATACAGTTAGACAACCAGACAAACATAATAAAAAGCCTTTTTTGGAGGGGGCAACCCCTCCTGTACCCTTGTGTGGAGGACTTCATCCCAAAGCTTCCTTATTTATATATACTAACTCTGTAGTCATATAACTATGAAGTAAAGGTGAAAACTACAACAAAAACTTTGAATTTCAACAAAATGTGGTCAGAGAGGTGTAACTCATCTATTTGTGAATAAAAACGTACTGCCTTTTAAGTAGTTATGAGGTATGCTGTCCAGGTGATTACTGAGGACCTATCCCAATTCTCCCAGAGCACTCACTAGATAATTGACCACTAGTCACAAAGTAGGCAAACGGATGCTGACGGAATAAAACCCCAAACTACAGGAAGCATCTCCTTAATAGTTAATTACTTTTTTATTTTTTTTTAACATCTTTATTAAATGCATGAATATGACAAAGGCAATCTTATGTTTATATAAATGAAAAACAAACAAAATTATATCACTTTAGTTACAAACAGTTTACATCACAGACACCATTAAAACAACTATAGTTGTAAACATTATACATCACTTACAAACCATCTAATCATTGTCAGTTAAGCATTATATAGTTAATTACCTTAATCCTCTGTGCTGAGAGGATGGTTTTGTGATTGATACTTTTATGTTTTATAAATTATGTCATATAAAATAAAAATATAACACATCACATTTAAAGTGCATCTTATCATAAAGAATGGTCTTAAAATCAGAAACAATAATATGCATCTCTCAGTAATTTTTTATCAAATGATTCTTAAAAAAGAAGTTATGTCTTAACGTTCCATCTGTGTTGTAGATCTCTGTTCATTCATTTCAGATAGGTCCTCGGGTCCATCCTCTGAACCGACACGGCCGTTTTCCAGCTCACTCAAGCCAAAACCTCTCAGCTAAGAACTTACCCACAATGCCCCTCTCCTAGATACTCCAGATCGAGTTTGCCCACCCTAGATAAAAGATGTAGTAATAGGAAAAAAGGTAGGAAGCTCTGTCTGAGCAAATACCCTAACCAGGAGTTTCTAAGTCCACCAGGAATCCAGCCAGGGGGAAGGAGGCGGGAAGTAATGAATAAACAAAGATCTACAATACAGATGGAATGTTATGGTAAGACATAATTTCTTTATCTGATGTTGTAAATCTTTGTTCATACATTACAGATAGGACTGAGTCCCCAGCTACTTGAGTCCTGAGTGGCCCTAAGGAAGGATATTCCTGAGCACCATAGAACCAAAAGATGCTCGTCTCCTGGAGGCCAAATCTAATCTGTAATGAGATATGAAGGTATGAGGTCTTGCCCAAGTGGCTGCTGCGCATATATTATCCATAGAGGCTCTGGAATGAAAAGCTACAGAAGTAGCCATAGATCTGGTAGAATGAGACTTTATTCTGGAAGGTAAGGGTAGCTTATTCTGTTGGTAGATAAAGGTAATGACGTTTCTAAGCCAAGGGGATAAAGTCACTTTGGGAACAGGTTTACCCAATCTAGGTCCTGCAAAAGCCACAAACAATTGGTCTGTTTTCCTGAAAGATTTAGTCCTGTCCAAATAACAACGAAGCTGCCAGTACACATCAAGGGTGTGCAAAAGGTACTCCCCTCTATTAGAATGCCTTGGGGAGAAAATCGTCAGGTCAATAGATTGGTTAATGGAAAAGCCAGAAATGACCTTGGGCAAGAAAGAAGAGTCAGTATGAAGGGACACCCTAACCATGTGGAAGATCAAGTAAGGACTCTTGGCACTCAAGGCCTGCAGCTCAGATACTCTTCTCGCTGAGGTGAGTGCTACTAGCAGTATGGTTTTCCATGACAAAAATTTCAAATCACATGAATCAAAGGGCTTCAAGGGAGAGCCTGTGAGAGACTGAAGCACCAGAGTCAAGTCCCAGGGTCCTAAGGGAGACTTGACCGGAGGTTTAACATGTATTACTCGCTTCAAAAAGGTCTTGCATAGGCAGTGTGACATAAATGAAGAATTATCAAGACCATTATGAAAATTGGCGATAGCTGCTAAATGTACAGTGATCATTGAATCTGAGGCTCCTGCATGCAGAAGAGTAGTCAGGTATTGTAGAATATTTTGAATAGGCATAGAGAAAGGGTCTAAGTTCTAGTCTTCAGCTCAAATAGAGAACCTAGTCCATTTACTAGAATAAACCTTTCTAGTGGAAGGTTTGTGTGAGGCCAGAAGAATTTCACAAACAGGAGATGGGATGCCAGGCAGCCTGGCAATCATTGGAAGAGGAGTGTGAGCTTGAGACTGTGCAGGTTCGGATGAATCAATCCCTGTAGATGGGATAACAGGTCCTGGGAATGATCCAGGATCCATGGGCTGTGAATCAGATGAAGCCATAGAAACGGGAACTAGACTTGATGTGGCCAGTAGGGAGCAATGATGATCACTTTGCTTTTCAACCTCTGAGCTTTCTGGAGAAATTTTGGAAAAGAGGGAAAATGGGGAAAAGGCATACAGAAAACCTGGGGGCCAATCGTGCATTAGAGTGTCCCTCAGTGGTTCCCCTGAGGGGGGAATCAATACAAAATAGCTCCTGCATTTGTAGTTCAGGGGGAAGCAAACAGGTTGCAGCAAGGCGTGCCCCAATGTTGGAAGATCCGATCTGCTATTACAGGGTTGAGGGACCACTCGTGAGGCATCAGGATGTTTCTGCTCAGATTGTCCTCAATAAGGTTGGAACTCCTGGGAATGTGCATTGCTATAAGAAAGCGATTGGAAGCTCTCGCCCAGTACCAAATCCTCATGACATCCCGACACAGGGGGTACGATCAGGTACTGCCTTGCTTGTTGATATACCAGATGACTGACATGTTGTCTGACTGAATTGCAATGGTCCCCAAGGGTAGGGATGCATGGAACGCTTGCAACGCTAAGAGAACTGCCCTCAGTTCCAGGACATTTATGTGCAAGTTGGCCTCGATGTGGGTCCAGGTGCCTTGGACAGTCTTTCCCTGAAAATGCCCCCCCACCCTAACAGTGAAGCGTCCGTGGTTACCGTGGCTGTGGGTTGGGGAAGACAGAATGGTCGTCACCAAAGATTCTTTTGTGGCTCCATCCACCATAGCATTTCTTCCTTGCAACGGTTTGTAAGGCATACCATGTGGTTGAGTGGGTAGGTTAACAACGACCATTGCGTGGAAAGGAGCCACTGCAGGATTCTCATGTGCAGTCTCGCCAGTGGTACTAAAGTAATGGCAGCTGCCATGGAGCCCAAGAGTTGCAGTACAAGACGTGCTGGTACAAACGTGTGAGGAAGAAGGTCTTGAATTTAGTGTCTTATTTTCAAAAGCCTGTGAGGGGGGAGAGAAGCTTGACAGGATGTTGTGTCGAAGACCGCTCCAATAAATTCCAGTGTCTTCATTGGGGACATCTGAGATTTGTCTTTGTTGATTGTAATCCCCAAGTGGAGAGCGAGACCTTGAGTGTAAGGGAGGCTGAGAACTAGGAGATTAATGGTCGGAGTGATAAGGAACCAGTCGTCTAGATAGGGAAACACCTGGAATCCTTGTAGTCGAAGATGGGCTACTACAACTGCCATACATTTGGTGAACACTCGGGGGGGGGGCTGTTGAGAGACCAAATGGCAGTGCCCTGAACTGGTAGTGAATGGCTCCCTGCCGGAAGCGGAGAAACCTCCGGGAGTGGTGATCCATCTTTATGTGGTAGTACGCATCCTGTAGGTCTATAGAGCACATCCAATTGTTCCTCCCTAGGAAGGGAAGACTGGACTGTACTGTGACCATCTGGAATTTTTGAGGTTGATAAATTTGTTCAGTAGGCTGAGATCCAGGATTGGTCTCCAGTCCCCTGTCTTTTTTGGCACTAAAAGAACCTTGAGTAAAACACGGATCCTGTCTGTTCTGGTGGGACTGGTTGGATGACTCTTTTACTTAGCAGTTTTTCTATTTCTAAGGCTGCTAATTTCCTCTGATTGGGTGGTACATCGGGGATTCATCTGATGGGCCTAGGAGTTAAGATGAATGGGATTTGGTAGCCTCTGGATATTATTCTCTGCATCCAAACATCAGTAGAAATAAGATGCCAGGCTGGTAGATGCAGAGAAAAACAACTCCTGACTGCTTCCAGAGGAAAGCAATCAGGCCACTGCTCAGGACCGCTGGTAGGGTCTGCCGAAGAAAGACTCTCTAGCTCCCTGGTTATGCAGACACCCTCTACCCCAAAAGGGGCGTCTTCCATATGACTTGCCCCCTCTGCCCTGGGGGGATTGTTCACCATGAGTGTCAAGAAAGGATCCTTGGGATTTCTTGAACCATATCTTTCCTCCCTTCTGGTTCCTGGAGTAGGACCTTTGAGGACTGGAAAAGTGTATGTCCACAGCAGATAAGGTCTTTCTGTCTTTCTCACTATGTGCAAGTGTGTCTTGTACCTTGGGTCCAAAAAGTGCAGATTCGTCAACAGGTGCATTGATGAAGGAAGATTTAAAGGGGTCTGCAAAGTCACACAATCGCATCCAAGCATTATGTCTCATGACAACACCAGATGCGGCGGCTCGAGCTGCCCCCTCGGTGGTGTGAGATATCAAATGCATCGAGGAGTTCGAGATGGATTCAAGGGTAGCTAGCTTCGAGGCGACAGTGTTATGCACCTCATCAGGCAGTACCCCCACCAAAGAGGAAGACATTTCAGAAATTAGGTCTCTTTGGAGTTGAGTAAAGTGTGCCAGATAATTCAGCAACCGAATGGTGAAGGTCGCTGATGCATAGGTCTGCTTCCCTAATCTGTCCATGGTCCGGCACTCCCTGTTTGGAGGGTGGACAGTGGAACTATCTTCTGCCAGTTCCCTCTTGGTGGTGGCTGCCACGACCATAGAATCAACTGTCAGCTGCTTGGACCAATGGGGCTGGTCTTCAGGTGTAGATAAAATTTTGTCCGGCCTCCGGGGGACAGGATCTACATTGTCCAGGGCCTTCCAGGAATGCTGCACAATTAGTTTAACAAGATCATCTGCTGGTGGGATCACCCAGGAAGTAGATGGCCAGGCATGGAAGGCCTGCAGAAACACCAATTCCTCAGAAGAAAGGTTAGAGGACTTCCATTCCTCCCGCTGTTTGGGGATTTCAAGAATGTCTCCAAATGAAACGTCGTCTGGGGGAGAATGTGGGGACCCTTCTCCCGCATCACAATCAGGGTCTCCTGTGATAGATTCCTCCAGGGAGTCAAGGTGCTTCCTCTTGCACTGTTTCTTCTGGGGTGGCTCTCCAGTGGGATCTTCTGAGGAGGACTCCGGAGAAGGGGTTCCCTTCACAGGGGGATCTTGTGACTCTCATGCCCAGGGATCCAACATAGCAGGTTGGCAGAGGGGCATGCTAGGGGAGGTTTCCGATACTGGTGTCCTAGGTGCTGGCTGTGAGCCTTCGGAATGAAGGACCCTCTCCATCACCTGTACAGCAGGCTCACTCGAGCCCACCTCCAGTTGAGGGGTTCCAAGAGAACTGGAAGCCATGGACATAAACAGTGCCAGCGAGAAAATAGGCACCAGATTAGGTACCAAGGTACAGATAGTCCAAGCACCGCTCTGAGAAAGCATCGGCTCCATTGTAGCCGATGCAGCAAGGGTGGTTGGTGCCGACAGGGGAGACATTGCTGTCGGAGCCGAGACAGTATGTACCGAAGCGGACATCGGTACCGGGAACAGGGTGTATGCTGGAGGAGGATAAGCAGGGGAAGATGAGGTAAAAGATTCCAAGCCAGGAGGGACAGAAGGTCTAGCTAGAATGTGCAATCCCCTAGCTGCCAGAAGCTGGACCACAACCCGCACTAGGTCTAGTTCAGAAAAACTCCTAGTTGATCTAAAGGAGGCTGCTGAAGGGGAATCAGGTCTTTCTAGAAAGGGACTAAACCTCTGCCCCAAGAAAGGGTCATAAGTTGTAGAATATCTTGTCCTTGGCAGGTATTTGAATTTTGGAGCAGATGGAGCTGAAGAAACTGTTGGCACCATGGCCAGGGATGGTGCCAAGGCATGTACAATCATTGGAGCCCATGGAGCCAAAGAAGCTGTTGGCACCATGAACAGGGATGGTGCCGAGGCATGTACAGTCATCGGTGCCCATGGAGCCAAGGAAACTGTCGGCACTGTGGACGAGGATGGTGCTGAGGTATGTACAGTCATCGGAGCCCATGGAGCCAAGAAGACTGTCGGCACCATGGACGGGGATGTTGCCGAGGCATGTACAGTCAACAGAGCTAATGTGGGAACCAAGGACAGCACCAAAGTTAGTGGTGCCATGGTTGGAACCGAAATAGGAGTGAATAACATGGTCAGCACAGAGGGAGAGTTGCTGAGGAGGTCTGTGCTGAGGACAGCGGTGAAGCACGGAGCCGACTAGGTTCTGTAACTAACGGAGATGCTGGAACCGAGTGACTCCGTTTTTCCTTATATTTTTTGGTCTTAGGAGGGGGTGAGACCTCTGACCCAGACAGAGCCTCCGAGAGGTGTTTTGAGTAAACCTTTTAAAATAAGTTTATTCTTACATTCTGCTAGTGCCGATTACTAAAACTAGCACAAATGTCACAATCAACTTTAATATGATCCACGCTCAAACGGCAGACACAACTGACGTGTATCTGAGTTAGGCATCTTACGTCCACACTTGTCACACTGTTTAAAATCCAGCTTAGCTTTGTCTGACATGGTAAGGAAACAATGCTATCCTATAGAAAAAATAAGGAAGAAAATACCAGCGATATTATGTTAAGAAATACCACTAGTAAAAAGAGAAGGCCTGTCAAAGACAGGAGAGAGGGACAGTACCAAAAAGGGTACAAAATTAAATTACCAAGGAAAAGGGTGTGAAATAGGCTGAGGTTATAGGCGACAGTGAGAAAAGGCTAACTTAACTAAAAATCTAGTAATTTAAAGGAAAACTGTCATAAAAACAACAATTTACTACTTAGCTTTGAGAGAGATGGCCAACACGTCTGACTAGGAACGCGGCAAACGAGATCTGGAGTATCTAGGAGAGGGGCATTGTGGGTAGGTTCTTAGCTGAGAGTTTTTGGCTTGCGCGAGCTGGAAAATGGCCGGGTCTGTTCCAAGGGCAGAACTGAGGTCCTATCTGTAATGTATGAACAAAGTTTTACAATATCAGATGTACACTTTTCACAAAACACCTCTCATTCAAAGTTAAATATTAAAAGCAGTAAAACATTATTTTATTTCTCATTTTCTGAAAGTAATCAATTATGTTTTTATTTTTTTTCAATTTAGTATACATAAACATTTAGTATACGTAAAATGCTGTATGACCAATTTCCTTTGATTTTTTTTTTTTTTTAGTAAGAATCACTTAATTTTAGCCAGCATGTCTACATTTCAGCCATTAGTTGATGAAGTTATACTGCATCTAGCCTGAAGAGTGTAAGCGCTGGATCCAAAATTTCATTCATTTTTATTTATGGTTTATTTATGGTTTGTTGACCGGGTTAGTCCCACTAGGCTAGGAGCCTCTTTGCAAGGAATCCCCAAGGTAGAATTTATATCAATAGGGGAAATTTGGCTAGGGCATTAGGGAACTACACCTACTCTTTTTGATAGGTGCAGTGGCATCTTTTACATTCAACAAACAGAACCTCAAAGTACGGAAAAAATGTGAAATGCGAGTGACCAAAACCAGTCCAACGTCAGTGGATATTCAATAAAAAGTGCTCAGTAAAAAGTACTCAGTAAAATGCTGCTGGAATACAACTTTGAACTTGATGAAAAAGAATGCAAAATGCACTGACGAAATAAAATCCACAACAACTTTATTCCACGAAAAGAATCACCATAAGCGCTTTCGCCCGGTATTACCGGGCTTTTTCAAGTGTAAACTTTTCAACTAACATTAGAGCTTATAAACTGGTTGTTCAGTTGTTTCATTGGCTAACCAATTATGCAGTTGATTGAATTGTGCTTGGCAAATCCATTAAAGAAACATAATGTTCGTGTGTTTACTACTACAAGTAATGCAACTGTTTTAAAAACAAAACAATACTTAATATGTCACTGTTTGTGACATATTCCTTTACAACATGTGTCTAAAATAACAAATCTTTCTTGCATTTTTGTGGACTCATATGCTTAAAGTTTTAAAAATACAGTAAGCAACTAATTATTGTTTTTTATAAAAGACCTTATTGTCTAAAAAATGCCTTTACTAACTTACTACGCTTATCGTCAAGTGTGGGCAAAAAATGCTCTACATTTGCAAGTCTTTAGATGAAGAAAGACTATTTGTTAGCACAAGACAAACAAGAAAAAAACATAGCTCTGTGAATTAGATACACAAAACCTTGTCAACTAATAATAAATCTAATTTTAGATGTTGAAATAGGATAAAAATGAAATAAAAATGAAATAAAAAATGAGAGTTTGCCCTAGTATTAAATAGAGTAAAATAGGTGCACTTGATTATAACCTATTACTTTTGATTTTAAGAATACTGGTCAGGCTTAAACTTTCGTTCAAACCAGGGTATTTTGTTGCATTCAATTTTAGTTGCCAAATGAGTTCCTTGGTACATAGTGCAGTTTCCCAATCCCCCCCTCTAGGATCTTGTTTTACCTTGTCAAGCACAAAAAAGCGAATAGACATATTTGGACAAGCTAAAGAATGCTTATAGAAGGCATTGATGTCTTTCTTGCATTTAACCTCATACATGTGCTCATATATTCATATATTCTACGTTTCAATTTTCTTTCTGTTTTGCCAATGTAGAAACATGGGCAACTCTGACACAGGCCAATATATACTACTCCTGAAGAATAACATGTAAAGTAGTTCTTCGCTGTTATATTAACTTTACTTGAAGGGATGTATAAACTGTCAGTTTCCAAAATAAAGGGGCATTGATTGCATCTACCACAACAAAAAGTCCCCTTCTTTTTGACTGTTCCAAACTGCCCTGTTGTTACTCCACTTCCCATGTTGTGTTCGAACATACCTTTTAAATTCATGTCTCTTTTCCTAATGAAAGAGATATCCTTAGAGAAGGTGTTGTTGCATTCTTCGTGCAAAGCCACCAAGGGCCAAAAATGCTTTAATGTATTCTCAATAAACAATGAATCCTGTGAGTATGTGTAGACAAAGTTGTTATGTGTTTGGAAATCAGTTGTTTCTTGTACTCTTGGTGGGACCACTCCCACCCCTAACAGTGGTGAATAACGTTCATCCCTTTTAGTTAAAATTTCATTAAATGTGTTCTGAAATAGTGTAGCTGGGTAACCTCTGTCTGAGAAGGCATGCCTAAGAAATTCAGCTTCTTCTAAAAATAATTCCTGCGTGCTACAAATTCTAGAGGCTCGAACCAATTGCCCTTTAATAATGCCTTTCTTAACATAGGGGGGGTGCCCACTATCAAAATGTAAATATGAATTGGAGTAGGTTTCTTTCCTAAAAATTTTTGAAAGAAAACCTTTTTTATCAGGACTTTTTGTTAACTGAATGTCCAAATAATGTAAAGATGTATCATTGATTTCATAAGTGAATCTGAGAAACTCTGTAGTTTGAGTTAAATAATCCATAAACTGAAAAAATTCTTCTTTTGAACCCGCCCATAAAATGCAGATATCATCCAGGTACCTTTTGTAAAATTTAATGTGTTGTTTCCAGTTGGTGGAATGAATAAATTCTGATTCCCACTTATGTAATACAATATTCGCGTATGTTGTGGCGCATGGAGCCCCCATAGCGATCCCGCTCTTTTGCCGAAAGAATTCCCCGTTGAAATATATGAAATTGTTATGTAAGACTATATTCATAAATTCAGAAATTAAATTAACTAAACTGTTGCTGAAACCAGTTTCTCTACAAATAGTCTCAGTGAACCATTCCATCCCTTTCTCATGGGGAATACTGGGGAACAAGTTGACAATGTCAATAGTAACCATGTAGATGTTAGTATTGTTCATATCATTGTCTATAGAAACGAAAAATTCCCATGAGTCTTTGCAAATAAATTTTAAACTGGAAATATAAGTTTTAAGATGAAAATCTATAAATTTACTAAAAGGTTCTGTGATGCTACTATGGGGCAAAATTTTAAAGGGGCCACTCCTCTGTGCACCTTAGGTATGCCAAATAAAATAGGAGTTTTGGGTTTAGTAACAGTGAGATAGTTGTAAGTTTTTTTCATCTATGAAACCCTGCATTAAGAGATCATAAATAATGTATTTAATATTTCCAAGAGCAATGTTTAACTCATTTAAAGAAACAGATTCATAAGTTTCAGTGTCCTGCAAAAGGTCATGAATATAACCTTCAGAGTCCAACTGGTACATTAATACAATACCCCCCCTTTGTCAGGTCTCATAACTCGAATTTCCTCGTTTTTTAACTTGTCCATTGTGTTTTGTAACTCATGTGAAAAGTTAGAAAACTGCACCGAATGATTTTTACCAAGGTTATCCCTCAACATTTTATCAGTTAACTCTTCAAAAGTTTTTAAAATGGGGTGGATGGGAGGGTTCTACCCCAAGGTAGAATTTATATCAATAGAGGAAATTTGGCCAGGGCATTAGGGAACTTCACCTACTCTTTTTGATAGGTGCAGTGGCATCTTTTACATTCACCTGAGCTACCACCAACTCAGGCAAATTATATGTTTAACATCTCATCTGACGGATGACACATTCAGCAGGTACAGCAAACCCCTTATTCTGCACTGCAGTGCCTGCAACTGATCTACCTAGTGAGGGAATAAGAAGTTATGTACCTACCATAACGTTCCATGTTAGTTGTCTTCTTCTCGCCTTCTTTCTTGCTGGTTGGGTTCGGAGCCGATCCTCGGCTCCGACTCGGCCATCTACTAAAGCTCGAGAGCTATTTACTGGCTCGAGGCCTCCCCTTATCCCACAATGCTTGGTGCTAGATACCCAGATCTCGTTTGGCAGAGCTAACACCATAGAAAAAAATTTTAAGGACACCTGTCCAAACTACAAGGTATACCTACAGTACTAAAATAGAGGAGGACGTAACCCAAATAAGACTCAGCCAGAGGAAGAAGGCCTCAAAAAGGGACTCTTCTCGGTCTGTCCAGGCTAGGGGGATCGAGGGTGGGATGCAAGAAAGAAGGCGAGAAGAAGACAACTAACATGGAACGTTATGGTAGGTACATAACTTCTTAATGTTAAGTTGTCTATCTCGCCTTCATTCTTGCTCGTTGGGACAGCGTCCCTAGCACTTTAGTCCTGGGTGGCTCATCGGAACAGACTCTTGAGCACAGTGGAACCAAAATCAGCTTTACTCCTAGAGGCCATATCCAACTTATAATGTGAAATGAAGGTATGAGGAGTGGCCCATGTGGCTGCAGCACAAATAGATTCCATTGGTAGTCTAGCTTGAAAAGCTACCGAAGTAGCTAACGCTCTGGTGGAATGACTTTTAGGTTTAGTAGGGAGTTCTTTATGTCTCAGCTGATAAATCAAAGTAATAATAGAGGACAACCACCTGGATAAGGTTACTTTAGAAACTGGCAGGCCCTGTTTGCCCTCAGCATAGGACAGGAAGAGTTGGTCTGATTTTCTTGTTTGCTTAGTCCTATCTAAATAAAAACGTAATTGCCTATGAACGTCCAATTGGTGTATCTTTTGTTCAGCTTTGTTTGAATAGTTAGGAAAAAAGACAGGTAGATCAATAGCCTGATTCAGGTTTGTTTCAGAAGGTATCTTGTGCAGAAAAGAAGGATTAGTCCTGAGTGAAACTCTAGCCTTGTGAAACACAAGGTAAGGAGGACGAATACAGAGGGCTTGAAGTTCTGAAACTCTCCTAGCTGAGGTGATGGCTACTAGAAAGAGAGTCTTCCAGGAGAGTAATTTTAATGAACAGGAAGCCGCAGGTTCAAAAGGAGGGAGAATCAAGGATGCCAATATCAAGTTTAAATCCCACGGAGGCGGGGGATCTCTGACCGGGGGCCTAAGCAAAATAGTCCCTTTAAGAAAGGCCTTGCAAAGTTTGTGGAACATGATGCTGGTTTCTGACAGGCCAGCGTGGAAATTTGCGATAGCAGATAATTGGACCCTAATGGTGGAAGACGAGGAACCAGCTCGAAAAAGTTCTGCTAAAAAATCTAAAATGTGATGGACAGGGGCTGTAAAGGGGTCTATATTCCTAGCCTCTGCCCAGAAAGAGAAACGTTTCCACTTACTAGCATAAGTCTTCCTGGTGGTAGATTTGTGCGAAGAAAGGATGATTTCACGCACCGGCTGAGAAATATGTGGAAGCCTGGCTAAGGTTGGAAGTGGAGCAACCAAGCTGTGAGGTTGAGAGACTGAAGGGATTGGTTAAGCCCGCCCTACTGATGGACCAAGAGGTCTAACACTGGGTCCAGATTCCAAGGCTGCTCCAGCAGATGATGATGCAGGAATGGGAACCAAATTTGTCGAGGCCAGTAAGGGGCAATGAGGATCATCCTGGATCCCAATGCGGTCGCCTTCTGAATTAGTTTGGGAATTAGGGGAGAAGGTGGAAATGCATACAGAAGACCCCGGGGCCAATCATGAACTAGAGCGTCTCTGGGGGAGTGGCAAGGGAGGGGGAAGAGAGTGAAGAAATCGTCGCACTTGCTGTTGAGAGGAGTTGCGAAAACGTCGCAGCAAGGTTGACCCCATCTGCGGAAAATTTTGTCCGCTACTGACTGATTGAGAGACCACTCATGAGCCATGAGAATAGCTCTGCTTAGCCTGTCCGCTATGACGTTGGACTTCCCGGGGATGTGCGTTGCTATCAGAAACCATTGAGAGGAGATCGCCCACTGCCAGAGTTTGAGTGCTTCTCGACATAAGGGACAGGACTTGGTTCCACCCTGCTTGTTGATATACCACACTACAGACATATTGTCTGTGTGAATTGCAATAGTCCGGTGGGTAGAGAGTCCTGAAGAGCTTGCAACGCTAAAAGCACCGCTCTCATCTCCAAGATGTTTATGTGCAGGTGGTACTCTAGAGGTTGCCAAGTGCCCTGGACAGTCCTGCCCTGAAAATGCCCCCCCCCCATCTGATCAGGGAGGCATCCGTGGTTACCGTGGCAACAGGAGGAGGAAGAACAAATGGTCTGCCCTGGAGTACTAGAGGGGAGACCATCCACCAAGCCAGGTGGTCGTTGCATGATTGAGTGATTATTATGTTGTGAGACATCGGAAGTTGTTGAAAAGACCATTGGGTAAAGAGCATCCACTGAAGAATCCACATGTGAAAACAAGCCAGGGGAACCAGTATGATTGCTGCTGCCATGAGACCCAAAGTTTTTAGTACAAATCTGGCCTGAATCCTCTTGCACTGTAGTAAGACCTGCACATGTCGGCGAATGTCTGACACTCTGTCTAGAGGAAGTTTTGCAGACAGCTCTTTTGTATTTAATCTTGCGCCTATAAAGGTTATAGACTGACAAGGTGACAATGCAGACTTTTCTAAATTTATTGAGATACCTAGCTCGGAGCAAGTTTGGATGGTATAATCCCTGGCCCACAGTAGCTGATGCCAGGTGGAAGCAGTAAGGAGCCAGTCGTCTAGATATGGAAACACCTGAAATCCTCGCCGTCTCAGGTGAGCCGTAACCACTGCCATGCATTTGGTGAACACCCTGGGGGCTGTGGTGAGACCAAAGGACAGGGCTCTGAATTGATAGTGACTGGCTCCCAGCTGGAAGCGGAGAAACCTTCTGGAGCGTCAGTCCATTTTGATATGGTAGTACGCATCCTGAAGATCTATGGAGCACATCCAATTGTCCTGACCCACAAAGGGTAGAATGGACTGAAGCGTGACCATCCGGAATGTCATTCTTTGAACAGATTTGTTTAACCTGCTGAGATCCAAAATGGGTCTCCAGTCCCCTGTCTTTTTTGGTACCAAAAAGAACTTGGAGTAAATTCTGGATCCTTGCTGGTTTGCTGGGACTGGCTGGATGGCCCTTTTTTCTAGCAGTTTTGAAATTTCTAGCACTGCTTGTTTCCTTAGACCGGGTGGAACATCTGGAAGGGACTTGGTTGTTTGTACAGGGGTGTGGACAAAGGGGATTTTGTAACCCTCGGATATGATGGACCGTACCCATTTGTCTTGTGTGAGGAGTTGCCAGGCTTCTGGGTACAGTGACAATCTTCCCCCGACTGCCTCCGAAGGTGGACAGTCGGGCAGCCCCTCAGGGGTGCTGAAAGGGTTTGTCAGAGAAAGATTCTCTGCTACCCTGATTTTTCGGACCCCCTTTGCCCCTCGGGTGGCATCTATTATTGTTTCCTCCCCTGCCCCTGGAGGGAAACTCACCACGGGTGTCAGGCACGACTCCCTGGGGTTTCCAAAACCACATTTTCCCACTCTTCTGACCCTTAGGGTATGGTCTAGAGGGAGTAGAAAAATGGACTTCCATGGCAGAGAGAGTCCTGCCTTCCTGCTCACACCTGGTAAGGGTATCCTTCACCTGTGGTCCAAACAGAGCCGAACCATCGAAGGGGGTATTGGTGATGGACACCTTAAAGGGGTCAACAAAGTTACATAACCGCATCCAAGCATGTCTTCTCAAAGCCACGCCTGTACCTGCGGCCCTACTCGCCCCATCAGCTGCATAAGAAATGAGCCACATGGAGGAGTTGACGATAGAGTTAAGGGTCTTATCCTGAGCCCCCGCAGCTGATGGATCCTGAAGGGTATCACCCAATTCCTTGAGAAGATCCCTTTGAAGGCAGGTGAAATGGCACAGATAATTCAGTGACCGCATGGAAAAGGTCGCTGAGGAAAACATCCGCTTCCCGTACCTGTCCATTGTCCTAGACTCTTTATTAGGTGGATGGACAGGCACCGAAGGGTCAGCCAACTCCTTCTTAGTGGCTGCTGCCACCACGATGGCATCAACGGGGACACCTTTTGTCAAAAATTGTTTGTTGGGTGGGGCTGTAATGAACTTAGTTGGCCTGTGGGGAATTGGTTCCACTGTGTCCGGGGCTGACCACACCCTTCGAGCCACTACTTCCATGAGCAGGTCGAAGGGTGGAGACACCCAGGAGGTGGAAGGGCGAGAACCAAACGCGTCCAGGTATACCGACTTGTCCTCGGAAGGGTTAAGGGCAGTCCAGTTCCCCCTCTGCTTAAGGATGTCTAGGATGTCTGAAAAAGAGACATCCTCAGAGGGGGATCTTGGGGACCCTTCCGAATCCTCCAAGTCGGTATCAGACGTGACTGACTCAGGGGGAGTCAACATGTTTCCTCTTACATTTTCTCTTCCGAGGGGGCTCCTCTGAATGATCAGGGGAGGCCTTGGAAGAGGAAGATGCGCCCAATGGGGTGACGTGGAGCGTCGGTTCTCCACGCTTGGGGTCAGGAGGGTGGACAGAGACCGATGCAGGCACCATGGGGGGAGGGGCCAAAGGGGCCAATCGAGAAGCCGACTCAGGAATCAGCACGCTCCTCATGACCTCGAAGATTCCCCTATCAGGCAGAGTAGAGGGTCCCCACTCCGAAGAGACGTGAACCCCTCCCGGCACCGAGAGGGACAGCTCAGAGGCCAACGTCGAGGCTGAGCTCACCTGCGCCGAAGTCCCGAGAGGGAGAACAGGGTCAGACAAGGGTCCGATGCCACTCGCCCCCAGAGCCGATGAGGGAGTCCCGACGCCAAGATCCCTCCGAGGAAGGAACCAAAGAAGAGATCGGAGCCGACGAAGGAGCCAAATGTTTTGGTATCAGCTCCAAAGTTTCCAAGATTCAAGCCCCAACCAGCTCTGGCTCCGAACACAAAAAGGGAGTCAGAGGAGGAACTGCTGAAGACACTGGGACAGCCACAGTCTGTTGAGAAGGGCTGGTTAACATTTTGGCCAGGGCCTGCGATTTAAGGAGTCTACTGACCACCCTCTCCAAGTCATGATTGGATAACCTGGAAGACCAAGAGGAGTGGGACCTATGGCTTCGTTCTGACTGAGGTGACCTCGGAGCCGAACGGACCGATTCTAGGGAAGGGGACCTAGAACATTTTCAGCCCAATGACAGCTCCGACACTAAAGTCGGTGCCAATTGAGGTCTAGGGATGTCGGCTCCAGCCGGAGCCGAAGAGGAGGCAGATGCTCCACCCGGCAATGGCTCCGAACTGGGAGCCGATGGCTTGGTGGGCTTTGAGGATTTCCTGACTGAGGCTTCGCCGGGGATCCCTCTGGCTTAAGTAAGCCTCTCAAAATAAGCTTGTTCCTACGCTCCTGCAGGACTCTCAGGCTGAAGGCATGACAGACCGAGCAGGAGTCCTGCAGGTGTATGGAACCCAAGCAATAAACACAAGAAGTGTGACCGTCTGTCAGAAACATCTTCTGACAGCACAAGTCACACTTCTTGAAGCCTGAAACTTTAGAATCCTTGGACATACTGGCCCAGGGATACTAAAGAGAGAAAAATTAAACTAGTGCTTAAACAAGGCACACAGAAACACTCACACACCCGCTCTAGTTAAACTAACAATAATAACCACAAAACTATCACACACACAACTATCCTTAATAAAAATATACAAATACTACAAGGCTAAACACTACTCCTATAGGTACAACAAGGGTGGGGTTAGCCACTAATAGAGAGAAACAAGGGGGGGTAGAAACTCTCTAACAGAAAACGAGTTTCCTTAGTGGGACAAACTAGGGGATACACAGTCTAACTACACTACAAGGGAAAGAGAATCTATATCTATGAAAAATACAAGGTAAATATTAGCTAGTAATACAAAGAAAAGGATTAATACGACCTGAGCCAGTAAAAGTGCAACCTCGTAGTTGAAGTGGCAAACGAGATCTGGGTATCTAGCACCAAGCATTGTGGGATAAGGGGAGGCCTCAAGCCAGTAAATAGCTCTCGAGTTTAGTAGATGGCCGAGTCGGAGCCGAGGATCTGCTCCGAACCCAACCAGCAAGAATGAAGGCGAGATAGACAACTTAACATCAGAAACTACAGGCTTCTGAATGTCCATCACTTTTTCCTTTTTATGTCTTTATTGAAAGATTCAGGCTAACAAAGCCAAACACCACTAGCTGTGGACATGCACGTTTCAGCCTTCTTATAATCTTAAACAGTCATGGACATGCAGAAGCCATATAGCTGAAACACTTGATGTTCTTAAGGGGTCATTTGCATAAATCCTATGGACCTGTATTACAGGTGGTTTAAAGTATCACACAGTGAAAACTGTAGCTTGCCTAGGTTTTTCTTGTAGTTTTTACTAACTGGTTTGTCTATGTGACTTTTTTACTTTTTGATTTAGTCATTATTTGGGATATTTTAGACACCTTTTACATTTTACATTAGGAAGGTTTGTGGCTTGCACTGTGGTGGCAGGACAGGTATCTTACATCCTTCTAAGTTGGGAACTTCTGATTGAGGGCTCAGTGTCTGTTATTCTAAAAGTGTATTAGTTCTGGTTTAAGCACTTGGGCTTCAGGCCAGTTATTTAACATTAAGAAGGTTCGTGGTCTGAACTCTTGTGGGAGGAGAGGCTGGATTCTGCCCTTCTGAGCTGGGAATTTCTGGTTAAAGGCTTATAGTGCCTGCATATTTGAACTGTTTCTTACTGAAATTGGTACACCTTGTTTGCTGTAGCATAGACTAGATCCAGGCCTGCTGAATCTAGCTTTGTTTGTATGCTTGTTGTTTGTTTGCTTGTTATTTCCCTGAAACGCTAATTCCACCTAAAACGCAGCTTTTCAGCGCTTCTGTGGATCCCTAGTGATATCTGCATTGCTTACTGTACTTATTTCCTTCTTTCACTTGAAGAAAGTTACTGTTTGTCGTTTTTGCATTTAGGTTACCTGTAACACATTGCATTGAAGTTACCTGGCACTTGCTCACTAAGTCAGCACTAAAAAATTAAAAGCACTACACCCTCACAAACTCCCCTTGAGTACCTTGTTCCCCATTGGCCCTTTTTTCAATTAAAAAGGAATTCCCAATACTATTCTAGCATGTCCAAAGGTCAGTTGTCAATCTCCTCTCCGGTCCAGCTGGTGAATCTGGGAATCCTGAGGCAATGTTACAACTGCATCATGTACACAGACAACCCTCTCCTCCTCCCAACAAATTCCAACACATGTGAGAGATGCAACCATATAGCCAAATTGGAGGCTAAGCTCTCTCAACTCAGTACTGGCGTAACCAGTCAGGAGGAGAAGGAAACCACACTCACTACAATTCCAGTCTCACATAGACCTACCACAACAGCAAACCAAACACATAAACACACAAAAACATACTCGGAGGGTCTAAATAAAAATCTGCCTAAGCAGCAGAGAACTCCAAAGCAGACACCCAAGCAACCGCTACCCCAAAACAAAACACGTGCAACACATAGCTCACAAAGTCAGTGTGCCGAACAGTCACAGCCCTTAAGGCTAAACAACACACCTGATACACTTGTAATAGGTGACTCTATCGTCAGGCACACTGACGTCCCGCTCACAAGGCTGAACAAGGAGAAGGTCACGGTGAGCTGCCTGTCGGGCGCTAGGATCCGCCACATAACACAAGCACTCAGGTCACTGCAAGGCAAGTACAAATATGACTCAGTCATTGTCCATGTTGGTGTGAATGACCTGAGACGTACCTCCCTGGACTACATGAAAAGAGACATAGAGGAGCTCTCTGAGCATGTAGCCCAGGCCAGTATGACCCTGACCTTGAGTAGCATCTTACCCTCACCAAGAATGATGCCACAATATGAAGACAAGATGATCAATTTCAACAACTGGCTTAAGTATTGGTGTCATTCAAAGGGGATCCAATGCCTGTCAGCCTGGGATGACATGCTCGACAAGCCATGATGCTTCGCTAGGGACAGCTTGCACCTGTCACCCCTGGGCTTTCGGATATTGGCAAAGGCTCTTGCTACCCCCATACTGCCTTTTTTAGGCAAGGCTCAAAAGACAAACCCACCTCCATAGGTATCACAAGGGATAAGAAACTAAGAGTAATGCTACTCAATGCCAGAAGTCTAAACCTCAAGATGCACACACTCAAAACTCTCCTTAGCATGGAGAACATTGATATCTGTGCAGTAACAGAAACCTGGTTCAAGGGTCCCGAGAGCACCCCAGCACTACCAGGTTATACCTCATACCATGCTTTTTGGCCCCAAAACTTGGACCGAACCACAAAAGGAGGGGGAGTATCAATATTTGTCAAAGATACCCACACCTCCAGGTTGGTGGCACAGCACGAAGCATCAGAGACTATCCATGTGCAACTAACAGTGGGTAAAACTGCCTTCCAGTTTATAGCCTGCTACAGACCACCCTCCCAAACCCAGGAACTCCACTCGGCCTTCCTGAGAACACTGGAAAATATGAAGGTCTCTCCAAACACCATTATATTGGGTGACTTCAACTACCCAAACATAGACTGGGAGCATTACTCTAGCTCCAACACCCTAGCCCAAAGGTTCCCAGAATTTATAAACTCAAATGCTATTGAACAACTTGTTACCACTCCCACAACAGGGGAAAACATACTGGACCTGATCATCACCAACATGGGGACTCTATGCTCCAGACCAGAAGTGTATCCCTCACTGGTAAAATCAGACCATAAACTAATCTCACTGGATATTCACATCCCGACCACACCCCCTGCACAGAAAACCACAGTGAAAAACTTCTCTAAAGCAAATGTCACACTCCTCAAAACTGAGGTGGAATCCTTCAAAGCCCCCGGGCCTGTGGAAAATACGGCCCAGACCGCAGAATCCTTTATAAACGCATTCTATGAACACCTTCAGGAATGCATGGATCATGCAATCCCAAATAAAACCAAGACCCAATCCTCCAAAGGCAGACGTCTTGTCTGGTGGACCCCAGCCATAAACAAACTATACAATAGAAAGAGGAACCTACTACATGACAGAGCAAAATCCCAAAAAGGGAAGGCATCTCTGATCAGTATTAGCAAAAAACTACGGGCACTCATAAAATCATCTAAGGCCAGCTTCGAGAGAAAAATTGCACAGGACACTAAGGATAATCACAAGGCTTTCTTTAGTTATGTTAGGAACCTGGGTGGGAATTCCCAGATATGCTCAGAATTAGTCCAAAATGACAAAAAATACACCAAACCCACAGACATTGCCAACATCCTAGCTGACAGGTTCAGCGCAAACTTCTCGCCCTCCCCACCAAAAGGGCAAATATCTATCCCAGCAGAGTGCTGCCCCTGACATCTCAGATGCTCTGGTAAGAGCCGCCTCTCCAAAGCAAAAACACAGCATCAATGGGACCAGACGGTGTCCCGGCTGTGTCCTGCATGAACTCCAAGAAGAGCTAAACCCAAACATAAAACTACTGTTCAATCTCAGCCTTACTACAGGATATGTACCCAAAGAGTGGCGTACAGCAACAGTGGTCCCTCTCCACAAAGGTGGTGCCTCAACGGATCCTGGAAACTATCGCCCTATAAGCCTGACTAGCTTGGTCTGCAAAGCTATGGAAAGGATCATCATGGACCTCATAAATAAAGATATTGGGGACCTACAGACACTGGATCCTACCCAGTTCGGCTTTGTTAAGGGCAGATCCTGCCTCTTAAACCTGGTCACTTTCTTTGAAACAGTCACCAAGGCCATTGATGAGGGGAAGGTGGTCCACACAGCCTACCTGGACCTCGCAAAAGCCTTTGATACAATACCCCACTCGGGCATTATAGATAAGCTCACCAGCTTAAATATAAACCCCTATGTCACTAGATGGGTTGCAAACTGGCTCAAGGACAGAACCCACATGGTTAAAATTGCTGGAGCCATGTTAGACTCCAAACCAGTTACAAGTGGCGTCCCACAAGGCTCAGTCCTGGGACCTCTCTTGTTCGGTATATATTTCTCGGAGGTACAGGCCAACATGGAAGGACTGTGGCTGACCAAGTTCGCAGATGACTGCAAACTGGGCGCCATAATCGACTCTCCAGCCAACACAAGCATCCTCCAAAAGGGCATCATAGAAACAGACAACTGGTGCCAGAGCCATGGCCTAAAGCTAAACGCCAAAAAGTGTATAGTCATCCCTTTGGCAAAACAAAGTGCCCACAAATTACCACATAGGTGGTAATCCATTAAGTACAGAAGACGTAATTAGGGACCTGGGGACCCAAGTTGATAGCAATCTCTCATTTGACAACCACGTGGCCAAAGTGGTTAGAAAAACATTTTATATAGCCCACCTAATCATGAAGAGATTCACATCTAGATCAGGGGAGGTCATTGTGCCTCTTTACTCATCCCTCATCAGGCCCATAATTGAGTACAATGCCCCTTTTGGGATGTACCTTACCAGACACCTGCAGCAACTGGAAAGACCCCAAAAGTACCTCACCAAGAGGATCAAAAGGCTCAAACAGATGCCATATGCTGTCCGGTTAAAGAAACTCCAACTCTACTCAGTGGCATACCGCCTGCTCAGAGGTGATCTGTGCCTAACGTATAAAGCCATGTCCAACCCGGAATTAATGGACATGCTGCACCTCAGAAAATCCAAATCTCATCGAGCTACGCGCTCGAGAGACTTGAACCTCAGCACTGAAATAAATAGGACATGCTGGAGGGACAGATTCATAACCCAGAGGCTCCCTTCACTCTGGAATAAAATCCCAGTCCAGGTTAGGCAGAGTCCCTCATTGACTCTCTTCAAGAGGAATCTTGATGAGTGGATGGGAGATCGTAGGTTTACCCCGGGTATCACTTCTGTGTCACTGTTAGACAGAGGCACAGTATACTAACCTCGAAAAAGGGCATAGCAAAATTAATTTAGAATGGGTGGCGAAAGCCAAACACACTCTGGCTAGGCTTATAAATGCCCTAGGGCAGATAGCCTAGTATGAACCTATGAACCTTAATGGTTATGGACATCAACTGGGTTTAAAGACCCTGTGTTTCAACAGTATAGCCAAACATTTCACTTATACTGTGCTGAAGAAGTCATGAGAAGGGTGAAACATGCATGTCCACAGCTAGTGGCATTTGGCTTTGCTGGCATGAATCTGTCCATAAAGATGCAAAAAGGAAAAAGTCATGAACATTCAGAAGCCATATAGCTGAAACACGTGATGTCCTTAAGGGGTCATTTGCACATATCCCATGTTCCTTTATTACAGGAGGTATCACACATTAAAAACTCTAACATGGCTGGGTTTTTCTTGTACTATATATTACAAATGTGGAAGTTATAAAGGTATTTAACACTTTTGATCTCAAAGAACAGGGGAAAACAAGTCTGCAATAATGGCAGATAAATTACAAGTGTTGTGAGCCAAAGAATAAGAAATGGACAGTACTTGCAGGTAGGGGTGATTCATTTTGAGGGCCCAGTTTAGTTAGTCTGGAGGCTCTCATTTTCTAAAAATGTGCTTAGGTGAGGATACCAAAGCAGAGAGATCCTGTGATAAAAGGTCTAAAAGTAGAACTTAGTCCTTAGCCCTTAAAAGACAATAAATTGAAATAAAATAAAACACAAAACACAGTCAACAATCATTTCAACCTTCTTTATTGGCAAGTGAACACTGCTTAGATGACTGAGGAAAGGTGGTTACAGCTCTGAATTTATTGTACCGTAGGTGGGCATGTCTCAGGTACAAACCTCCCATTACTCAGAGGGTGGGAATAAGGGAAGGGTTAAACCTTTAGTGTTGCCCGTGATGTCATGGGAGGCCTGTCCTGGAATGTATGTGGGTGTAGTTACAGACAGGAGTAATTTCAAGAATCATTTTAAATTTATAGATGTTGTAAAGATCACAAGAAAATCCAGTTACAATATTTCTCCAACACTGGCTCCAAGTTTTGCGAGCCAGAGAAAAGCCTTTCCTTTATAAGGCATTCATTCTTTACCAGAAATCAAGTGGTTGAAAGAAAAAAAGAGAAAGATAAGAATGGATGAGACTAACTGAATGATACTACAAATAAATACATGAAAATAAATGTATAAAAACATAAATACAAATTTGGAGAACCTTGGGAGAGCTAGAGGTCTACTTGCTTTCTTGAATCATGTTCATAAGCTTCAAGCAAACATTAACTTAAAGATCCTAGATTTGAATGGGGTTTAATCTCATTTTCATTTAAGAGAAGTACAAAAGTTATAGGGTTATTAACTTTGTAAAAAGGGATAGTGTAAGATACAACAGAAAGACAGTTTCATTTGTAATTTGCTAGTTTGTTGAAGAATTTTGTACTTACATAGTTAGGATATTGTGGGGATAATACTTTATGAAATATAACATATTCAACTTAAGGTGCACTCTACTACAAAGTATAGTCATAAAATCTGAAACAGGAATGTATTATACAGCTATTATTAATCACTTGCCAATAAATATAAATGGACTGAATAATGACAAGAAGTGTGCTTCTAAAAGACCTCAAGCTAAATAATTCAAATATATTTTACAAGATCAACTGCAAAATGTTGAAAAACATACTTTTAAAAAGTTTGCAAGTTTAGCTGATTCATTTTTAAGGCAAAACAGAGGATTCCATTATATGGAAAAATCTGCTTTTGCGCCAGAGATAAATTTTACATATTGTTCATTATAGTTATACTAGAATATCTAAACTGATTATTCACATTGGCAAATGAATATTGGAGACCTGGTCTTGGAGCAAAAGTTGCTAAAATTATTTAGTTATACTACCTGTTTAACTGTTGTAGGCTAAACACTCAAGTGTGATAGCCATTTCTGTGCATTTAAAGTGTTTTTTGATTGTATCTCCTTTATTTTCTGAAAAAACAAAAATATACTTGTTTCCCCACCTTTCTAAGCTAGTATAGCCTAGTTTTTAGGTTAGTGCTGAATTCAGGACTGTGTTACAAGTTTATGTGTTTGCCCACACCTTACTTGGATAGAAGAAAGTTTCTCTGTTCACCTGTGAGAGAGGGGAGCTTTGAGCAGCCTATCTGTCCATGGAGGAGTGGTTTCAGCCCAGAAATTAGTATTTTATTGGCTATTTTGGGCTAATTTCTATCTCTTTCATTTCCCTGCTATAAAACCCGCATTAGCTCGGTTTTGCGAGCCGTGCAGCACAGGTTAGCTGGGGTATACCTATTCCCAGCTCCACAAAGTCTGCTATTCAATTTTGCCCTTGGAACCAGACAAACTTTCAACTTAAGCACTCAAACCAATCACTTCTCAGCCCGGCACTTGCTCAAAACTCATAGCAAGCACTAATAAACCTTAGCACTAGACCCCCCCATACTGTATTGAAGGACAAGGCTCTCTATTCGACATCACCAGCCAATCAGTAAAACAATTCACTGTACCTATCCAGGCATGCCCAAAGGGCAGTTTCAGGTGTACTCTCCGGTCCAACTGGCGAATCTGGGCATTTTGAGGTAATGTTACAACTGCTTCATGTACACAGACAGCCCTCTCCTCCTACCACCAAACACTAATACATGCGAGAGATGCAATTATACAGCCAAACTGGAGGCTAAGCTCTCTCAACCCAAGACTGGACCAGGCAGTCAAGAGGAGAAGGGAATTACTTGCATCACACCACCAGTCTCACAAAGACCTATGAAACCAGCACCAGCAAAAAACACACAAATACACGAAAACATACTCAGAGGCTCTAAATAAAAATCTGCAAAAGCAACAGAAACCTCCAAAGCAGACATCCAAGCAACCTCCACCCCTCAACACAAACCATGAAACACATACTTCACAAAACCAGTGTGTCTTGCAATCACAGCCCTTAAGGCAAAATTACATACCCAGCACACTAGTAATAGGTGACTCTATAGTCAGGCACAATGACATCCCACTCACTAGGCTGAACAAGGAGGAGGTTACAGTTAGCTGCCTGTCGGGTGCCAGGATCTGCCACATAACACAAGCGCTCAGGTCACTCCAGAACAAGTACAAATAAGACTCTGTCATTGTCCATGTTGGTGTGAATGACCTGAGCTGTACCTCCCTGGACTACATGAAAAGAGACATGGAGGAGCTCTCTGATCACGTAGCCCAGGCTGATATGACCCTGACCCTGACCCTGAGTAGCATTCTGCCCTCACCAAGAATGATACCACAGTATAAAGAAAAAAATTATCAATTTCAACAATTGGCTAAGCTTCTGGTGTCATTCAAAGGGGATCCAGTGTCTGTCAGCCTGGGATGACATGTTCGACAAGCCACGCTGCTTCACTAGAGACGGCTTGCACCTGTCACCCTTAGGCTTTTGAATACTGGCCAAGGCTCTTGCCACCCCCATAGTGCCTTTTTAGGCAAGGCTCAATAGACAAACCCACCACCGTAAATAGCACAAGTAACCAAAAACTGAGGGTAATGCTACTCAATGCCAGAAGTCTAAACCTCATAATGCACGCACTTGAGTCACTCCTCAGTATGGAGAAAATAGATATATGTGCAGTAACAGAAACCTGGTTTAAGGCTCCAGAGAGCACCCCAGCACTACCAGGATACAACTCATACCATACATTTCGGCCACAAAACCCAGACCAAAATACAAAAGGCGGGGGCGTATCCATATTCATCAAGGATACCCACACCTGCAGGTTAGTGGCACAGCACGATGCCTCAGAGATCATCCACGTGCAACTAACAATGGGCAAAACTGCAATCCAAATTGTAGCTTGCTACAGATCACCCACCATGTCCCAGGACCCTCATTCCACATTTCTGGAAACACTGGGAAACATAAAGGTCCTACCAAACACCCTGATATTGGGTGATTTAAATTACCCAAACATTAACTGGGAGAACTACTCAAGTACTAATGCCTTTGCCCAATATTTCCTAGAATTTATAAACTCTAACACCCTGGATAAACTGGTCAACACCCCCACCAGAGGTGACAACATATTTGACCTGGTCATCACCAACATTGGCGACCGGTGTTCCACACTGGAGGTCAACCCCTTGCTGGTTAGATCTGACCATAAACTAATCACTCTGGATATCCACATTCCAATCCCACCCCTGGTCAAAGAAACCACTGTGAAAAACTTTTCAGAAGGAAACTTCACATTACTTAAGACCGAGGTGGAAAGTTTCAAAGCCCCCATGCTAAAGGATAACACTGTCCAAGCTGCAAAATCCTTTACAAATGCACTCTACGGGCCCCTACATGAATACATGGATCATATTACCCAAGCAAAACCAAGATTCACTCCTCCAAGAAAATGAAACCAGTCTGGTGGACCCCTGCCATAAACAAGCTATACAATAGAAGGAGGAAACTAGTACAGAAAAGAGTAAAATCCCAAGAAGGATCCCTGATCATCATCAGCAGGAAACTACGATCCCTCATAAAATAATCCAAGGCTAGCTTTGAAAGAAAAACTGCCAAGGACTCCAAAGATAACCACAAGGCATTCTTTAGCTATGTCAAGAGTCTAAGTGGCAATTCTCAGATCTACTCAGAGTTAGTGCAGAATGGCACAAAATACACTGAACTGACCAATATCACCAACATCCTGGCAGAGAGGTTCAGTGCACACTTCACCCTCCCTCTCACCCCCAAAAGGGCCATAACCATACCAGAAGTATGTAGTGCCCCTGAAATCACAGACACTCAGGTTCAAACAGCCCTCTCCAAAGCCAAAAACATAGCATCAATGGGACCGGATGGTGTCCTAAGCTGCGTCCTACACGAGCTCAAAGATGAACTAACCCCTCACCTAAACACACTGTTCAAACTCAGCCTCTCCACAGGCTATGTGCCCATAGAGTGGTGCACAGCAATGGTTATTCTGCTCCACAAAGATGGAGCCACAACAGACCCCTATAAGCCTGACTAGCTTGGTCTGCAAGGCTATGGAGTGCATCATCATGGATCTCATTAACAGAGACATTGGGAACCTCCAAACACTGGACCCTACCCAGTTCGGCTTTGTTAAGGGCAGATCATGCCTCCTAAACCTGGTGGACTTTTTTGAGACAGTTACCAAGGCTATAGATGAGGGAAAGGTGGTCCACACAGCCTACCTAGATCTTGCAAAGGCCTTCGACACCATTCCCCATTCAGGTATTATAGACAAGCTCACCAGCCTGAACATAAACTCCTACATCATGAGATGGGTTGCCAACTGGCTCACAGACAGAACTGTGGGAGCTAGTTCTGACTCTAAACTGGTTACAAGTGGCATTCCCCGGGGCTCAGTCCTAGGACCCCCTCCTGTTCAGCATATACTTCTCAGAGGTACAGGCTATCACAGAAGGACTATGGCTGACCAAGTTTGCAGACAACTGCAAATTAGGGGCTATAATTGACTCTCTGGCTGACACAGACATCCTCCAAAGGGGTCTCACTGAGACAGATACCTGGTGTCAAAACCATGGCCTTAAGCTAAATGCTAAAAAGTGCATAGTCATCCCCTTTGAAAAAAACATAGTGCCCACAAACTACCATATATGTGGTAACCCCCTAAATATGGAAGACGTAATAAGGGATCTGGGGACCCAAGTAGATAGTAACCTCTCCTTTGACAATCACATTGCCAAAGTGGTTAGAAAATCCTTCTATGTGGCCCACCTAATCACAAAATGGTTTGCATCCAGATCAAAAGAGGTCATTGTGTCCCTCTACACATCACTCATCAGACCCATCATAGAGTACAATGCCCCATTTGGGATGTACCTTACAAGACACCTGCAACAGCTGGGAAGACCACAGAAGTAAAAACACTACACCTCGCAAGTACGGCTGTGCGCGGCCAACCATACATGAAAAACACACCAAAGGCCAGCACTGGAAGTTCCAAGTCCAAAATTTATTTAAAGCAACATAGTGCTAAGAAAGCACTGAAATAATAGCTCAGTCCTCAAACTAGTTTCAGCAAATACCTTCTTCAGTGAGGAAGACAGACAGAATAACAGCTCCCTGGTTTCAAAGGATGCTTATAAATGGCTCAGGACCAATAGAAAAAAAGTGCATTTTATGTTTGTGCATAACAAATGAGCAACAGAGAATTTAATTTAGAAACAAAATATGCACATCCATAAATAGATAATTTATATTACTTCTATATGTTTAACTAATGTAAATGCAAAAAATAAAGATATAAACTGTCTATTAATATTATAGATCTTCCACTGCTAAATCAATGCAGAACAGTATATCACACATAATATAAGTATAAAAGGCATAACTAAAGACACTAGAACAAGTATGAAAACTACCAATACCATATCTCAGGTAAAAGTTGCTGAACTATATAATATAAGGAGATGAAATAATCCAATGATAACATGAGTGCTAGCACAATAACCTGTACAACAATACAAGTTGTGTACTCAATACACAAAACATATGTTCTGTTAGTGGTTAACAGAGGTATAGAAACAAATGCTAGAACAATGGAGGTATACAGCCTATGAACATCATGGAGTGTTGAACATCTAAACCAACTGCAGAACACTTGGTCACACATAATATTGGTATCATATAGAACACATGACTGTAAACCCTAGAAGAAGTCTGAACACTACCTATACCATATATCAAATAATGTTGCTAAACCGTATAGTATGAGAAATTAAGAATATTCCAATACTGACAGTAGTGCAAGCACAGTAAGCTATGCAACCATAAGGGTGGTATACACATTACACAAAACAATTGTTTATATTTGTGATTAACAGGGGTATAGATATAAATGATACAGCTTGGTATCTACAATAATAGTTGTCTTCATGATAATGAAGAAAACCATCATCAAGGTATATCCATGTAAATAACAATGATAATACCATATTTAAGTAGTACATATACAGATGTAACTGCATGGTAGATAACCAAATGTAATAAAACAAGTCTTATATTCATAAAGCATGAAGTTGGAATATACAATCATTTAACCCAAATGTTCATTAAGACCTGGTGGAAATAATGCTCCTAAATGGATAATCCAATATTTCTCTTTATGGCTGAGTGTACTTTGCCAACCTTGTTGGTTATGTCTATTCCCCATGACTTTATCAATTATCATAAACATAAAGTTTGCTGTTTTGTGTTTGATTGAATGTTGATATAAGGCATTAGTGTTTTTTTTTGTTACGAATTTCACTTCTGTGTTCACCTATCCTGATTCTGAGTGAACGGGAAGTTTTACCCACATAAAATGCATTACAGTGGCATGTTGCTAAATAAATAACCCAACTAGATGAACAGTTGCCAAATATTCGTACATCATACACTTTGCTGGTATTAGCACTGGTAAATTGTTTGAGCTTATTCACCTGGCTGCATGAACTACAATGGCCACAAGGAAAGGTGCCTAAAAGTTCATCACCTATAATTGTGAGTTGTTTATAATTTGCACCACCACTCTCCTGGTGTTTGTAGTGTGAAAACAATGTACCCAAGGTTTTACCTCTCCTGTAAGTAATCGAACATTGGTTGCCCAAAATATGTCGTAAATAGTCATTGGCCAACAGAATATTCCAGTTATTATTCAGGATACCCCTAACTATCTGATGGTTCCTACCATAAGTAGTAATGAATCTGATTTTGTCATCCTTTGGGCGGTAATCTCTATCCTTATATTGTAATAATGAATTTCTATCCTGTCTATCAGTCCAGATCCTGGCAGATTCGATATCAAAATCCGAGTATCCCCTGTCCAAAAACCTATGCCTCAAATCATGTTTAGCTGTGTCATAATCAGTATTGGAGGAGTTAATACGTTTCATTCTCAAAAATTGAGATTAGGGGATGTTGCGGATGGTGTGGCGTGAATGCATGCTAGATGCATGAAGTAATGAATTGAATTGTGGATACTTTCGATGTGTTTTGGTATTAAGGGTATGGTCACTGTTACGATATATCGTGACATCCAAAAAATCAATCATATTTTTGTCAAATGTAATTGAAAATTCAATACCCCATACATTGTTATTTAAGTATTCCACAAATTCAGAAAGGTACACAGTATCCGCACGCCACACCATCCAGCAATCATCCAGGTATCTCCTCCAGATATCCATCTCCACAAGATAAATGTTATGTAAAGGGTTATAAATCAAATATTCTTCCAAATATGCCATAAAGAGATCGGCATATATTGGTGCAAAAGAGGCACCCATAGCTGTACCTCTCAATTGCCAATAACATTCACCTTGGAAATAAAAGACATTTTTATTGAGGACATGTTCACACATACATATAAGCAATGTATTGAATCCAGGTGGATACAATTCAGCTTTAGTCAGCTAAAATTCCAAAGCCTGTAGACCTCCCCAATGTGGTATGCTAGTATAAAGAGATTTCACGTCCAAAGTACACATGATCCAATCCGGATCAAGCTGGGTATCCTGAATGATGTTCAAAAACTGTGTTGTATCCTGGATTCTAGCTCTGACATGTATCAGCAAAGGTTTTAAATATTGAGTTAAGAATACAGATAATGGTTCAGTCAATGAACCATGACCAGATACTATTCTTCTACCCGGAGGACGAGTGATAGATTTGTGAATTTTTGGTAGCAGGTATAAAATCTGCTTTGATGGATCCTTAACCTGAAGATGCTGCAAAGTCTTGTGAGTAATGATGCCCTCATCCAATGCCTCATTGAGGAAAGTGTCAATCTCCTGTTTAAATTTTTTAGTTGGATCAACACCCATATGCATATAACATTTGGTATCAGAAAGTTGTCGTAGGCCTTCCTGAACATAGTCATTCATGTTTTGAATAACCACAGCTCCTCCCTTATCGGCTTGAAGAATAACAATATTGTGGTTAGATCTAAGCTCAGATAATGCCGGTTTCTCTTCTAATGTCATATTCTCTTGGGCAATATTACATTCCAAATGTGGAAAATGTAGATCTTTGAGTACTGCTTGTTGAAAAATGCCCACGTTCTTGTTCATGGGTGGCTGAAAGGTGGATTTATGGAAAATAAACTCAGAAGATCTTTGAGATGTGGTGGTGTCCTGTTCAGAGAAAAATATCTTAAGGTTAAGTTTTCTACAATAATCCATAACATCCAAAGAGGTGAGATAATGATCAGAGAAAAAGCTTGGAACAAAACCCAAACCTTTATTCAGGATATTGTGCTGTGCATCAGTAAGTACAACATCTGACAAATTTAAAACATTTTCAAATGTGTAGTATTCGGGCAGGTAATGTTGTTATTGTGCTGTGGGGGCGCTATGGGGAATTAACAACATGTAGTGTTGGTTCTGTATTCTCTGGTGACTCATGGGTTCCGATGTAGGTATGGCTATGGAGTGGTGAATATGTAACATGGGTGCGCACCTGGAGGTTCTGAATAAAGAAAGGCCTTATAACTCCAGAACCGTGTGGTCTCCTTATTTACCAGGATATAACATATTGGCGACGAGAGTGGGATGCCTCCGAGTCCATTAAGAGTGAAAACGGCGGGGTGCAGTTAATGTTGGACGACGAAGAGACTGGGGCTGCCGGAGTTATGTCTGTTTCCATGTTAGGGTCGCTGGTTGCATACGACTGTCAGACACAGACCTGGGAGGAGTATTGTGAAGTGTTGGAACATTTTTTTGAAGCAAACCAGATAATGGATGCGGGCCGGAAGCGAGCCATATTGCTGAGCTCGGTGGGCAGCAAGACGTACAGTCTGATGAGGAACTTATTGAGTCCTGATAAACCAGGGGATAAATCGTTCACGGAGTTGACGAGCTTGCTTCAGTCACATTATAACCCGAAGCCGAGTGAAACAGTCCAAAGGTTCAAGTTAAATTCAAGGACTAGACTAGCCAATGAAACGGTAACGGAGTATGTTGCGGTGCTGAGGGAGCTGGCAACACTGTAATTATGGTGACAGACTGACAGAAATGCTACGTGATAGGCTCGTATGTGGCATTGCAGATGACCGCATACAACGCAGATTATTAGCGGAGCCTGAGTTGTCGCTTTGAAAAGGCCTTGAAGTTGGCACAGGCCATCGAGACAGCGAATAAAGACATTCGTGATTTACAACCAAAAGCAATCGAAGGGGTTGGGAGCAGGAGTGCTACCCCACTGCCAGTGCATAAAGTGGTCATGGAGCATAAATCACAAGGGAAGTCTGGTCAGTATGCCTGCTACAGGTGTGGCGGTGAACATTTGTCACGGAACTGTCGTTTCTTAAATGAAAAATGTCATGCTTGCGGAAAAAAGGGCCATGTGAAGAAGATGTGCAGGTCAACGCCTCTAGGGACCAGCAGAGAAAGGGGAGGAAAAGAGCAGCATAACGGACAGGAAGGGAAACCGAAAATAAACGGCAGTATGCACACCATATGCGTGAAGGTACAGATCAACAAACCAGGGAAGTAGAGGAAGTGTTTACTATGTTTAACATGAAAGAGGCAAGGTTGGTAAGAGTCGATCCCATTACAACCCAGTTGGACTTAAATGGTAAAATAGTGCAGTTTGAAGTGGATACTGGATGTAGTGTGACAGTGCTGTCAAAGGCTGAGTATGGGAAGTTATGGCTAAAAGAAGCTCAGGAGCTGCAGGACTGTTCAGTGACTTTGAAAACATATACAGGAGAAACAGTTCCCACACTGGGGATGGCAAAAGTAACTGTAACACATAAAGACAAAGTCAAACAGTTGCCAGTCATGGTGGTGGCAGGTAATGGACCAAACCTGTTAGGCCGGGCGTGGCTAAAGGAGCTGGAAATGGGCTGTCTACAACTCTATAAAGTAGAACAGCAGATGCTGACATTGCAAGAGGTGCTGGAGAACAACGAAGAAGTGTTCAAAGAGGAACTGGGTACCTGGAGGGGTCCACCAGCAAAGATACACGTCAAAGAAAATGCAACGCCAAGATTTTACAAACCCAGACCCGTACCATACGCAATGAAGAAGAAAGTGGAGACTGAGTTAGAGCGACTCACCAAGCAAGGTATAATTGAACCAGTAAAGTTTTTGGAATGGGCGGCACCCATTGTGCCAGTATTAAAGCCAGATAATACTGTACGCATATGTGGGGACTACAAGCTAACAGTGAACCAAGTTTCGAAGCTGGAGCAGTATCCAATACCAACGGTGGAGGATGTGTTTGAAAAGCTGTCGGGAGGTGAAAGGTTCAGCAAACTGGACCTCAGTCATGCATATCAACAAGTTGTTCTGGAGGAAGGGTCAAAGCCATATGTCACCCTTAACACACACAAAGGTTTGTTCCAAGTAAATCGTTTACCCTTTGGTGTTTCCTCTAGTCCAGCTATTTTCCAGAGAATAATGGAGGGACTGGTGTCAGGAATTCCGAAGGTGGCTGTGTATTTGGACGACATCCTGTTGACGGGTAGGAACAATCGCGAGCATCTGGAGACTCTGAACGAGGTGCTGAGGTGACTGCGAGAGACTGGTCTGCGGGTGAAGCGGAGTAAATGTGCTTTCATGGAAAAGGAAGCCGATTTCCTGGGTTACAAGGTGGATGCATCGGGCCTACACCCTTTGCCAAACAAGGTAAAAGCCATCCAACAGGCACCTGCACCCACAAATGTTACAGAGCTGAAGGCCTACTTAGGCTTACTTAACTATTATAACAGGTTCCTACCAAATCTGTCAACGCTGTTAGCTCCTTTACATACACTATTAAGGAAGGAGACCCTGTGGACGTGGCAGGAGGAACAGGACAGAGCGTTTGAGCAGTCCAAGAAACTAATGCAGTCCTCAGAGGTTTTGATGCACTACGATAGTCATAAGGACTTAATTCTGTCATGTGATGCCTCACCTTATGGGTTAGGGGCCGTGTTGGCACACCGTATGCCAAATGGACAAGAAAGACCCATCGGGTTCATGTCACGAACCTTGACACCAGCGGAGTCCAACTATTCCCAGCTAGACAAAGAGGGTTTGGCTGTAATTTTTGGAATTAAGCGGTTCCACAAGTACCTCTATGGCAGGAAGTTTACTGTTTGCACCGATCATAAACCCTTGTTGTCACTGTTCAACGAGATGAAGGCCGTGCCTCAGATGGTTTCTCCCCGCATTCAGAGATGGGCTGTAACATTGAGAGCTTATGAATATGAGATTGTTTATAAGCCCGGGAAACACCATAGCAATGCGGATGCGCTGAGCCGTCTACCGCTACAGGGGCCTCTCCAGCGAGAGGAAACGGAGGACCGAGTGTTGATGATGGAGGACATCACGTTGGTGTCAGCGAGGGAACTGAGCGAATGGACACGAAAAGACCCGGTGTTGGCTCGAGTGTTTCAGTGGGTCCAGCAAGGCTGGACAACACAACAACCTGATCCAGTTTTCCGGCCTTATGAGGTGAGGAAAACAGAGCTGAGTGTGCAAGATGGATGCGTGTTGTGGGGGCACGAGTGATAATTCCGCCCCAGGAAGACGTGCACTTTACAACAGCTGCACCAGGGTCATGTGGGCATCACCCGAATGAAGGCCTTAGCACGAAGTTATTTCTGGTGGCCAAAGTTGGACCACGACATTGAAGTCGCTGTGAAAGAGTGTAACATCTGTCAGCAACATCGCAACTTACCGGTGGCGGCACCACTACACCCATGGGAGTGGCCGAGTAGACCTTGGCAGAGACTTCATATAGACTATGCAGGGCCTTTATGGGGCAATGTTTTTGATAATAATGGATGCTCATTCTAAATGGATGGATGCCTATCCAGTTAAAACAACCACTTCCACCACGACCATTGAATGCCTGAGGAAGAGTTTCAGTAGTCAAGGACTACCAGAGACTATTGTATCAGATAATGCTTCATGTTTCATGAGTGGAGAGTTCAAGGGTTTTCTGAAAAAAAATGGCATTGTACACGTCACATCAGCACCATACCATGCGGCTTCGAATGGCTGTGCTGAAAGGGCTGTCCAGACCTTTAAAGCAATGATGATAAAGGCCGGAGATGGAAGTATGGCAGCAAAAGTGTCAAGGGTGTTATTCAGCTACCGCATTACACCCCAGTCTACCACCGGATTGTCACCTGCCGAGATGTTGCAAGGACGGAGATTAAGGTCAACATTGGATCTGGTGTATCCAAACATCCGAGCTAAGGTAGAGAGGACACAATGGCGGCAAAAAGAACATCAGGATCGACGACGGAGAGGAAGAAGTTTCCTGGTGGGAGATGCAGTGATGACTCGAAACTTCAGCTATGGACCTAAATGGATTCCAGGGTTCATTGTAAAGAGTACTGGTCCACTGTCGTACCAGGTGAGGTTGAATGGAGGTTTTGTGGTCAGGAGACATGTGGACCAGATTCTGCGGAGCGAACGGGAGAAGGACTTTATGGAACTGCAAGCCCCAGAAATACCGTTAGTTTTGGAAGAAGGGCTCGCAGCGGCAGGAGGATCTCCGATCTTGGGGGCCGAGGAAGACCACCGGGACTTGGAAGGAGAGGTTCCCGAGGACCAAACCTTTCCAGGGATGGACACACCGGTACCAGAGGTGGTAACTGTGACACCGGAGTCACCTAGGGTGGTACCATTGCGCCGTTCTAAACGTACACTGGTTAAACCTAGTTACTTGAAGGACTATCAGTGTTAAAAGTGTATGTATAGGTTAGAAGAACAACATAACTTGCTTGTATGGTAACCGTTTAATAACTTGCCGGTTATTTAGAAATTAAGTGACTGGAAGGATTGTTTTTTGACTTGCTCCCTCGTTTCTCTTATGTAAGGAGGCGTATGTCAATAGCTTAAGAGGGGAGGAATGTAGTATTCGGGCAGGTAATGTTGTTATTGTGCTGTGGGGGCGCTATGGGGAATTAACAACATGTAGTGCTGGTTCTGTATTCTCTGGTGACTCGTGGGTTCCGATGTAGGTATGGCTATGGAGTGGTGAATATGTAACATGGGTGCGCACCTGGAGGTTCTGAATAAAGAAAGGCCTTACAACTCCAGAACCGTGTGGTCTCCTTATTTACCAGGATATAACAAAATGGTATTGTCAATGTCTCAGTAGGGCTTGAACCAATCCTGGCATGGATTCTGTTCTTATTTCTATGGGTGTGTTTCCTCCCCCCTCTGGATTTCCTACCATGTCTAAAGGGAGGTGCGGATTGGTAGTTTTCTTTTTTAATGGTGAGTTGGTGGAAATTCCTCCCTCACTATCTGTGTATGATGACTCCTCCCCTGATGTGCTCGTGTATGTTTGGTCTCTATTTTTCAATATGGACCTCAGTCTCTTTCTGGACCTGCCCCTGGTCATTCCTGTTTGTATATCCTGAAACCTGACAGTTCTCTGTATTTGAAAGGGCTGTCCCTTTTCATAGTCAATGACATCTCTGTTAAATTTGTTGACCTTTCGGTCCTTAATCAATTTGTCATAGTTGGTCAATTCTTTGGACAGCCTGTCCAGTAGTTGGTGATAGTTGTGGTTAGATTGAAATTTTTTGCATTCAACGCTTAGTTCTTTTATCTCTGAAACACATACATCAATCATCCTCTCATAATAGGAGGCTAAGATTTTTACAAAAACCATAGAGCCATTTCTTAATGCCTCATCCCATTCATCTGTCAGCCTCTGTTCAGATCTGCCGACTAATGGGCGGAGTTTGATTTTCAGACCTCTGGGCGCCAAGTTCTTGTATAAATATGCTTTAAACAGTCTCAGATGCCAAATATTAGCTCTGAGACATTTTAATCCTTTCTCCAAATTGCGGAATGCTGTATCTCACCTAGAGGATCACTGGCCTCAAACAGATGGCCTATGCAGCTCAATTGAAGAAACTCCAGCTGTACTCGGTTGCATACTGCCTATACAGAGGTGATCTCTGCCTGACATACAAGGCCATGTCCAACCTAGAACTGATGGACATGCTCCACCTAAAGAAAACCATATCCCCTCGAGCCACACGCTCTAGGGATCTAAACCTCTCCACAACAATAAATAGGACATACTGGAGGGACAGATTCCTGTCCGAGAGACTTCCCATGCTGTGGAACAAGATTCCAATCTACATTAGGTAGAGCTCCTCACTAATCCTCTTCACGAGAAACCTTGACAAGTGGATGGGAAACAGAAAGTATACTCCGGGGATCACTTCAATGGCTCTACTAGACAGATGCACAGGGAACTAATCTAAGGGAGCAGCTTAATCAAATACATTTCGGCTAGGCTTATAAATGACTTCGGGCAGATAGCCTGGTACCTACCTATGAACCTATAATATGAAAGATAACCTGACATTAGTAGGTGAGTCTAATCACATTTTTTTGAGAAATGGGATAGAATCTCAGCCAAATCCTTAAAAATTGGATACATTTATCAAACCTAACAGACTTAAATAACTGTAAACAAAATTACTCTAATTATCACACATTATTCTTATGCTTTTGAAACACAAACAACAATAGAATACTTTGATACAAGTATCTTTGTTCAAAAATAGATTCTTTCATAATTATAGCTCATTGATTATCACATCATAATGCTTTGTAATTCATACTAACTATAATGCCAAAACATTAGCTATAATGGCCAGAATACCCTAATATATAATAAAATAACAGAGTACAAAGAAAAGTAGGATGAAGAAATTAAACATTTCATCTCATTTAATGATAATAATAATAAGGTTGGTGCTAATATTGTATATGGTTCACTAAAATCATATATTCATTTTAAAAAATCACGTGGCACAGATAAAAATGAAAAAAATAAGACAGTGAATTAAATAAAACACAAAAAGATTGAATTTGTCAAATAAATATAAACAATGGTGACCATATATAAAGGCAATGCTCTGAATCAAATGCCAACAAATTCTAAATCATAAGCTATTAGCAGCACTGGAAAAAAAAAATCAAACTTTCATCTTATCTACTCACTCCTAATGTCTAAGTATCTAAACTTCATCATATTGATAATCTGCAAAATCCACAAAATAATAAAACAGTTTATGATGCAGAACACATTCACTATATATCAATAATAATAAAAACTGCATACCATATGAAAATAAATCAGGGGATTTTTACAATAAATATTAGCAAGAAATCATTTGAAGAAAACATAGTACTACTAACTCCAAACAAAACAGTAGAAGTAAATCATATTTAAAGAGCTAAAATAAAACAAAGCCACAGGAACAGATTTAATTGTACCTGTAATATATAATTTATTTCCATAGAATGTCATAGAAATTATGAATTTTTTAATGTACATTTGAAAAACAAAATTTCTACTTTGTGGAAATCTATATTAATGGCACTTATATTAAAGCAATATAATGACCATAGCCAGGGTTTATTAATACTATCTGCATCATACTAAGCAATGCTATGTGATGAGCAGAGATGAATATGGTGTGTTGACTCAGGAAGCACAGCTACATGACATAGCTGGCTGGATAATAAGGCACAGCTGATATATATGCTAATTACTGTATAATGAGCTGTGCTGTATGCTAATGAAGTAAAAAACATTACAGAGCAAATCAGAAATATATAAAACGTGCAAACATGTCACACTAGCATTGGCAATGAACACAGCCATATGCTCACAGTCAAGCAAAAGGAGAAGCCAAAATATGTTAGGGTTGTCATAACAATTGTAAATCTGAATTGGCAAGAGTTTCTTAGAGCAAATTGCACATAGCTTTACTACATAACTATATAAGAGCTAAGCACATATAGACAGTAAAAATGATCCATATAAAAACTATAGACTGTGTTTGCCAATGCATAACTTGGCCACGTGTGCATCAAAAGTACAGTTTTGTACCTACCATAAATGTAGATGTCCGATAGACATGCAACTGCAGTCATAACATGTGGGTTGTCCTGCCTCAGGCGGCCCTCGGTCGGCCGGATTCCAAAGTCTGGGTCCGACGTCGGCTGATGTCGCATTTCTCTCCGACGTCAGAGCGGCTGGAGTACATAAGCATCAGCCAACGTCATTTTCTTCAGTGCATCTTGCCCCAGATGCCAGGTGCCCTCCAAGGAAGGCTGTAATCAAATTGGAAGACAAAAACAGGATTCCAAACCAATAAATGAGCAATAAAACAAATACACCATAACAGATATCCCCAGCTATGAGAAGCAGGGATAGGAGTGGACCCTAGGCATAGAGGGGTATGGAGGGTGGGAAAATCCGACTGCAGTTGCATGTCTATCGGACATCTACATTTATGGTAGGTACAAAACTGTACTATGTCCTTCAAGAATGCAACTGCAGTCATAACATGTGGGTAGAATACCACAGCTTAGCTGGGGGAGGAGGAATGCTCTAGGAAAAAGATGGTGTGGCAATCAAACCCTGCAGGACTGCCGAAGCAAAGCCTGCTCTGGATCTGGAGTATAGAGGAGATTGTAGTGTTTGGAGAATGTATGCACGGAGCTCCATGTAGCAGCTTCTAGAATGTCCTTAGTAGGCACCCCTCTTAAGAATGCTGTAGAGGTGGCTGTAGCTCTGGTGGAATGTGGTCTGACATTGGCTGGAACAGTCTTTCCATGAAAGGAATAACAGAATCTGATGCAATGTCCAATCCATTTTGAAATAGTCTGTTTTGAAATTGCTTTTCCTTGGACTGCAGGGGCGTAAGCTACAAAAAGTTGTTCAGACTTCCTACTGGCCTTGGTTCTGTCCAGGTAGTAACGAAGTTGTCTGTGAATGTCCAAGGTATGCAACAGTCTTTCCCCCTTGTTCTCAGGATTGGGAAAGAAAGCAGGCAGATGAATTGCTTGATTTAAAGAAACCCTAGATACCACCTTTGGCATGAAGGTAGGGTTGGTCCTTAATGAAACCCTGTCTCTGTGAAAAATAATAAAGGGTGGTATTGCCATTAGGGCCTGTAGCTCCGAAACCCTTCTTGCTGATGTAATTGCCAACAGGAAAGCTGTCTTCCAAGAGAGAAATTGTAAATCAACTGAAGCTGCTGGCTCAAATGGAGGTAAAGTCAGTTTTTCTAGGACAAAGTTGAGGTCCCAGGCTGGCACTGGGGCCTTTCTTGGTGGCTTAATGTTCTTGATTCCCCTGATGAATTGCCTTAGTAAAGAATGTGAAAAAACAGGAGGATCAGTGTTGTATCTAGCAGAAATAGCAGATGCATGTATCTTTATGGAAGAATATGAGAGGCCGTTCTTTAACATATCTGCCAAATATTCCAAAATGAGTGGGATGTTCAACAGTGATGCATCATGTCCCTTGCTGGTATTCCAATTGCTGAATCTTTTCCACTTTGCTAAGTAAACCTTTCTGGTGGATGGTCTTCGAGCCTCTGTTAGTATCCACTGAACTTCCTTGGAGAGAGATAGGCTGAAGTTATTTATGGGATCTCCCAGGCTGTTAGCTGTAGTGTCTGTAGATTTGGATGCACTGTTTCGAAGTTGTGTTGAGTCAGAAGTAGAGGCCATTGGGGAAGGGCCCACCTCCTGGTGTGACATATGCTCCGTAGTAGTGGGTACCAGTGTTGTCTTGGCCAGTCCGGAGCTATTATGATTCCCCTTGGGTCTCTCTGCTTTGATCTTTAGTAATACTGATGTCATCAGTGGCAGAGGTGGGAATGCATAGATTGTTAGTGAGTTCCAGTTGAATGAGAGGGCATCTATTTTCCAAGCTTTTGGATGGTATGTCCTTGTGCAGAATTTCGGTAGAAGATGGTTGAGATGAGAGGCAAATAGGTCCACTTCTGGCTTGCCCCATGTCGAAGTGAGTTGTCTGAAGGCCTTGGGATGTAACCTCCACTCGTGTGGATCTGTGAAAGTCCTGCTTAGGCTGTCCGCCAACACATTGTCTTTTCCTGGAACAAACTGGGATTGTAACTGGATGTTTAGACTCAGTGATTTCTCCCAAAGATGCATTGTCAGTCTGCAAAGGGGGTAAGAGTGGGTGCCCCCTTGCTTGTTTATGTACCACATCACAGTAGTGTTGTCTGTCCGTATCAGTAAATGGCCTTGTTGGAGTTGGTGTTGAACAGCCTCGATGGCATGCATTACTGCCAGCATTTCCTTTTGGTTTATATGCAGATGTTTTTCCTTTGGAGACCATTGTCCTTGTATACACCTGCCTTCCATGTGCGCCCCCCATCCAAGGTCTGAGGTGTCTGTGGTCATGATCTGTGTTATCTGTGGTTTTTTGAATGACATACCTGTGTTTGCCTGGCTCACCGAGGCCCACCATAGGAATTCCTTTTGTATGCATGGGATGAGCGGTATGATTGTCTCCAAGTTGTTGCTGTGTTGAGACCAAATGCTTTTTAGGTACCATTGAAGCTTTCTCATGTGTAGTCTTGCTAATGGAACCAGGAGAATGCAGGATGCCATGTAACCCAGGGCCTGTAGGAATCTCCTTGCAGTCATCTGGGTGAGTTTTGCTAAACCTTTGAAGTAATGAGTTAACTTCTCTTGCTTGTCTTCTGTCAGGTAAGCCATCTGAGAGGCTGTGTCTAGTTTGGCTCCTAAGAAGATTATTTGCTGGGATGGCTGCAGTCTTGACTTTTGTAAGTTGACTGTGTATCCCAGAGCTTGTAGTAATCGTATGACATAATCCAGGTTTTTTGTCAACATCAATTTGTCGTCCGCTTGTATGAGGCAGTCGTCCACGTACGGGTAAATCTGTATCCCCTGGAGCCTGCAATGAGCAATTACTGAAGCCAGGCATTTTGTGAATACTCTGGGTGCAGTAGATAAGCCAAATGGCAATGCTGAGAATTGATAATGCTCTGGTCCTGCAAGAAATCTGAGGTATCTTCTGCAGCTGTGTCTGATAGGGACATGCAGGTATGCCTCCTTGAGGTCCAGAGTAATCAGCCAAAACCCCTTGCCCAGCATGGGAAGGAGTTGCTGTAGAATCAGCATTTTGAACTTTGGTACTATGAGAAAGGTGTTTAATGCGGACAAGTCCAGTATTGGTCTCCATTGAGATTCTTTTCTTGGAACAAGGAACAGTCTTGAGTAAAACCCTTGGTCTTGTTCTTGTTGTGGAACTCTTTCTATTGCTTTCATCCGAGTCAGCAGAGTGATTTGCTTGATAGCCTCTGCCCTCTGGTTTTGTGGTAGGTTTGGCATGCCTTGTTTTCTTGGTAAGGTATGAAAATGAGACCTGTACCCTCAGTCTATAATGTCCAAAATCCATTTGTCCTTTGTCAGTCTGTGCCAATTTTCTGCAAACAGAGATAATTTCCCACCCAAGGGAGCTTTTTTTTGTTCCCTGGTAGGCGGTAGTAGAGGAAAGTCATTGAGATTGTGGTTGTGGGGCAGGTGAAACCCCTGCGTCACTTCTTTGGTTTCCTGGCTGCCATTGTCGTCCCCTGTAAGGGCCTCTGTATTGGCCTCTTCCTCGGCCACGTCTGTTCTTACCCCTTTGAAACTTTTCTGTATTAGGAAAGGACCAGTTTTTAGAAGGCCAATTCCTACTGAATCTGGGGGGTTGAACTTGGAGGAAATCTTTCACCGTCTGAACTGATTTTGCTTTTTCTTCGATGGTCTTTAACACATCCTTAGCATTCGCACCAAAAAGCTTGTTCTTTTCCAAAGGTGCATCCAGGAGTTTTGCTTTTACATGATCTGGTAGAGGTTGATCTTTTAACCAAGCATGTCTACGAATGACTGCCCCTGTCATAGCTGCCCTACATGAAGCTTCCAGTGCATCATATCCACACTGCAGGAAGTGATTGCTTACTTGCTGAGTGTTATGTACAGCTTCCTGCAAAGTCTTCCTGTCTAAAGGATCAGGAGTGGCTAAAGTTTTTTTTAAATCTTCTAAAAGGTAATCCTGATATTGTAACATATGAAAAAGGCAATTTAAAGCTCTCATAGATAAGGTAGTGGATGTGTAAACCTTTTTACCCCATCTCTCTAATGACCTGGCCTCCTTGTTGGAGGGCAATGGATTTTTAGAGGTGGAGGCTGAAACTCCTTTAGGCCCCTGTGAAATAGTTTCCAAATCAGCAGAATGCGCCCTGAATAAATGGGAATGAGTTTCTGGGACCCTGTAATACCTGTCTGGCTTGGCTGGAGCAGGAGGAAGAGAATCAGGGGTAGCACTAGAGTCAGAATACAGATCATCCAGAACATCAAGTACAGGAGGAATAGCTAAGGGCCTGTGCTGGGGCTTCTTAAGGAAAGTCCTCAGGCGTTTCCTAGAATCAGAATATTCCTGACCTTGCCACTTGAAATGTTCCCTCATGGTGTGCAGAACTTCCCCAAAAGAAATATCCTCAGGAGGGGAGGCCGAGGGGATGGAATCTTCTGCATCCGAGTCCTCATAGGTCTGAAAGAGCTCTTCCTGGCTATCAGAGTGGACAGAGCCCTCAGAGTCTTCATCAGAAGGAATTGGTTCAGAGGGTTCAACCCTGGGCCTTTTATCAGAAGGAGGCTGGGATCCTCTCTCAGGATGGGCCTGTGAACCTCTAATCATAGAAATTAAATTAGCAGCCATGGACATAATTTGTGTCTTTGGAGTAGGCTGAGGTAAGGATTTAGAAGTAATATGCTTAGTTTTGCTGGCTGCCTTAGCCCTAGTGTAGGCCTTAATAGACATGGCCATAGGAGGCCTGGCAGCTCCACGTGCAGGAGTGACCTTGTCTACAGCAATGGTCTTGGGCATTTCCTCGGTTTCGGTATCCGAAGGAAAATCGATAACTGGCGTCGGAGTGATGTCCAGAATCGGAGTCGTCGGTAATGCGGTGTCTTCGGTTCGGAGCAGTGGAGAGACCATCTCAGAGGGAACCGGAGCACTCACGCTAGGTTTTGGCGTGGAGTCGGTGGTAGACGCGGGCCGAGGATGTCGGTCCCGGTCTTTTCGCTTTTTGAGAGTTTGCGATGTGGGAAGATCCGACGGCATGTTGTAAGCAAATTTATCGGCAAAAAAGTCTTCAGTGAACTCCGCCCGGCACCTGAGAGTGCGCTTGTTGAAGCGAGCACAGGCTACACAGGCCGAGACATCGTGGTCTGGGCCCAGGCAAGGAAGACAGTAAGAGTGGAAATCCTTATGAGGTATTTGTTTACCACAAGAAAGACAATTGTTAACTTTTTCAGTTATTTCTGACATCAGCTGAGGCAAGAAAAAGTCCCCAACGGGGTACTTAGCTTTTTGATGACTTCGGAATCGAAGAATACAGGAGCTGACCGACCGGCACTTGCAAACTGCTTCTGCTTCGGGCACCGCGCGGCAAGAAAGACTGAAGAAAATGGCGTCGGTTGATGCTTATGTACTCCAGCCGCTCTGACGTCGGAGAGAAATGCGACATCAGCCGACGTCGGACCCAGACTTTGGAATCCGGCCGACTGAGGGCTGCCTGAGGCAGGACAACCCACATGTTATGACTGCAGTTGCATTCTTGAAGGACATCATAAGCAGCACAAGTCAGACAGTACAAAGGCCAGGCACTCTCATCATCATTTACACAGGCGAGCAAGGTTATAGGAGTGCATATTATTCATTGGGAATTATGCAAGTCCAAGTAATGAGGTCTAACAAAATGAGTGCATATATGGGCAATGCATAGAGGTTTGAGGAGCGGCATTACTGAGTCAAACTGCCTGGCTCACTGTGTGCTGTGGATATGCTATGGGCTGTGGTAGTGTACACATGTGTCTGCAGGGATCTCTGCTTCACATTGAGCTTATATCATGTAGATTCCCCCCTGTGGCCAAGACGTGTATACTATTTAGTTCTCAACTCATTAGCGTCACCAGTTGTGTGATGAGCAAACCAGGTAAACACCATGTTGAGTTCTATATGAAGCCATGCACTTGACTGAGCACCTGTGGAGATAAGCTAGAAGCTATTGCAAAACAGTCAGACTCATATCTTCTAGGTATACCTTATTAGGACTACTGTTACACAAATTAGTTTTTAAAGAACCATGCTTCTAAATTCTTCACATTGAAACAGTCTGTCACACACTGCAGTTCTACAAATAAAATTTAAATGATAGCTATGGTAAATATTACTAAATGTTGTCAATACAGTGTAGAAAACTGTATTGTGACCTCTGAAGTAATGCATGTGTCCAATTTGCAGGTGTTGGTAAGGTGTCAGTACAGTGGTCAACATACTTGACCAATGTTTTCAATAGTTATGAGAGGTGGGTACTCCACAGTCTGTAGATCAGAGGCGGACATCAACGATCATGCTAGCACTAGGCATAGGAAGTTGTAGTCATTACTGAGTATATATTATTAATATGAAACACAGAGATTGAGGTTTGCCATGTTTCATATCTTAAATTGGTATTGGAAGCATAATACTGCATGGGGGCAGTGTTATTAGTATGCCATTCTACCTTCTGTCTAATCATCTACTTCCTTCCCCTTTTCGTCACTGTCATATTCTCCCATTTCCAACTTTTATTCTGGTCAAAAACTACATAAGCTCAACACACACACGGACAAAGATGGCTTATAAACCATTTTTTGTAAACTGTCCATTGAGTGATGCTTGGCATTAAACAGTATCAATCAGCAGAGGCTAGTTCTCATCCTATGACAAAATATAAAGAACATTTCCACACATGTGCTAAGACCGTGCCATCAATCATGCACCAGAACTTAGCACCATTGCATGTCATTAAGCAAATCTGAGAAAAAAAATCAAAATAAAGTAAGGTAATTAAGTTCTCTTTAACAGTTTCCATGGCTCAATATACTAATGATGCAAAACTTCCATCTGAGGGCACTACATTCACATTTCTAATCCACTGAGGGTGGGATGCTGTTGTACAACACTGTTTACAGTCAATGTGTACTCCACGACAATGGACATCTTTTCACATATTTTGCTTGAGAGCTTTAGTTGTATACCTGAGCAATCCTCTGTTTGTTAGACTTTGACTGAGCTATGCATGGGTTTGAATCCTGTCATATGAATTTAGTTTTCATTGATTTCCACTGCTGTGATAAACTGAAATGAATGTTATTGACACATGTCCTATAAAAGATATGTGGCATGCACAGGTAACATGTTGCAAACCTGACAATAAGCATAACACAAAATTATTCAAACAACTGAGTGATTACAATAAAATCAAACTTTTATTTTGTTCAAACTGTGCTCAGCACTTGGCATAGCATCAGTGACAGACAGGTGGGTAAGGATAAATGACAGTTACCATCTCCTGGCAAAAACTGAAGAGACATCATTCAGCCATGCTAATGATTTGGTGACCATTGCACAAGTGAATTCAAACTTGAAGCAGAAAGCATTAATGATATAAGCAAAACTGACATAATTATTTGTACTCTGACACTGACTCATTGTACTTCATGTGTGATAGATAATTTATAAGTAAGTTATTGCTGAGGGTCTGTATGTCTTGATGCCTTAAGTCTGTTCAACATTACTCAATGTGCATTTTTCTTACTGTTGACAAAAACCCTGCAAATGTGTCCTGCCTGCAAAGTTTTATTAAAGTTATTCTATGGCATGCGAAGATAGTACACAACTCGACAATAAGAGTGAGGCAGTCAGGGGGTTGAATCCTTTAACGTGCAAGTTGTGGCAGTGTGGATGGTGGTCATGATAACTTTGCAAATTCATTTTTCTCAATCTTGCCATGTGTGTATGCTTTCAAAGTTTCAGTTCTCAAAGTAAGTGCAACTGATATTCTATGATTAACCACCATGTTAATCTGAAGTTGCTGTTGAGTGTGTAATCTCAGCAGAAACAGATGGAAGGAGGACCTCCAAGTTTCACACTTTAAAATGTCACTGTACTCGTAACAGCACAGTACATGTATTACATGTTTTTTGGCATCCATCATGCAAATGAGATTCTATTTGGTTCCTGTTACTGTCAAAGGATGTAAACCATGAAATTTGCTTTGGGTGCCAATTCAGTGAAATTTTTTCAGACATCTTGGAAGGAGAGACAGGGGAAGATAGTGCTTCTTTTAGAGCACAGAGGTAGTGTGAGGAGGAGGCCAAAATCTTTCTGCCTCTCCCTAGTAAGCATTACAGCAGAAGACTCCAGCAGTGGGGGTCTATACTGGGTCTCAGTACAAGGCTGATGCCTGGAATAGTATGGTTAAGTATCTCACCCATACTACTGGCATCTCATGCACTGGGGAACAGTACCACCACCAGTACAGTGACATAAGTCATAGAAAGCATGAACTCCTTGACAGATGAAAAGAAGAGATTCAGGACTGGTCACCACCTCAAGTATAACATCATTTACCTATCCTGACAGCCTGCCAACGCATGACACCATATAAGTATTTAATATGATCTCTCTATCTCTGCAGTTCTTGAACAAAATGAAAGGAATTGTCAGATGCAAGGGGAGTGATTTCAGCACCTGAAAGAATGTTGGGCTACGTAGAATTTAATTTGTAAAATATGACTATGCTTCAATAGTAACAGATAACAATTGAAATACTGGCAAAGTACATTTCTGCAGCAGGACAATATCTGTCATTACTGGTAGCCCATACTAGAATTATTATGAGGTGCAAAGGTAGATTGTGGATTCCTAACATCACCATCAGTATAGCTGAAAAAGTGACTCAGCTTCTTAAGTCTATGTGCCCTGAAACTACTATTATGTTTGTGGGTTCAGTATCTTACCCCTACCACCACAGGAAAACAAGGCTTTGATGTTTTCAGGGGTTATTTTTAAATGTTATACTACTGGAACTAATACAATTGTAACGTAAATAGTTCAGATGTTAAAATAACTTGTATGTACTATAATGAAAATATTTTATTTGTCTTTGACTGTATTTGATAATTAACAAAATTAAGAATGCCAATGAATATTTTTTGTATGTCTTTTCCACCACCCTCTTTGTCAACAATTTTGTATAATTTGTTATGCTGTCAACATTTTATCTGCCTGCACATGTGATACATTTCAGAAATATGTGTTTTATGATACCTTGCACTTTGACATCTGGGGTGTCTCACCTTGACAGTACACTGTGGATATACTGGCATGTGGACTGAACTGCTGCACTGACCCACCTTGGGACAACCGTATTTTCATTTTTAATTACCTTCACAGTATATTATGGATGCAGAGCCAACACTTCTTGTTGTTGTTAAGTATGGTGCTGGCTGTTGCATTACATTACTGTATTACTTGTGTTCCTCATCTCCTGCATATACTTCGCTTTCTTAAAATGGCTGTATTACATTAGATATTATGGTCTAACTTTACATTTAATGTTTTTTACACAATTCACTTTGCACTTTAATGTTCACCCTCTCAATGACTTGTGTTAGTCACCACACCTTCAGCCTCAGTGAATGTGTTGTTTGCCTTTCCGTTGCTCATATATTTATATATGTATCTGCTGCTGTTGATATATATCATTAAACAACTGTGGACACCAACTCATATCAACTACTGTGGTTTCTCATATACATTCATTGTTTACTTATTGTGCTTAGATAAAGCTGTGTGGTGGCTAACTGCTATCTAGCCAGCAGCCTGTGCAGCAGCTGCAAGGAGATACTCCTCATCATGCAAAGAGCCTTAACTGGCTGTATGGATATCTGATAAGCAATGCTGCTCATTACACTAGGAAGGCAAATAGTGTTGGCTTGGTTGCAATGCGGCCCATGCTGTTAATGAATCTCTGGCATGTGTTATATTCATATAGAGCTATATCATTACTAGATGTAGATTACAAATTATTTATGCCCATTGTCACAGAACAAAATTAAATATTTTACACCAGTTAACTTTAATGGTTGGTTAAATATGCTGGTCAAGTGATACAGGAATCAAGATTAATATCAAGGTATTTGATGCTCTTGAGACATTAAGCTGGAGCTCCACTGCTTGTGTTACAAATTTGGATACGTCTTTTCCACATTACTATACCTACAGAAGATTAATCAAAATTATAATTTCTTAGGCTGATAAATACCATTCAGTTTTGTTACTGTAACACAATGTTGTACATTATAGCATTCATCATTTACAGCCTTATTCTGAACATCAGAAACATATTTTTCTTTCTTTCTTTTTAACCTAAAAGTTCCACTAGCAATAAATGTCGATCAGCCACATCTCTGAAGCTATATCTCAGGCAAAGAATCACAGAGTTATGTCCTGAACCTCGGTGCAACCTACCTTTCAGTCCAATAAAGCTGTTTTCTCCTGACATCATTATTGTGAAGAATATGGGTGTTTTTTCCATGTACTGATCACTTTCCTGTAGTCATTATGAATATCACCATGGGTCCCTCGTGAATGATTTTCCAGGCCCATCTTTCACCAACAAATGGTTCAGAGTATTAAATACAACTATGTTATATTTTATTGCCGATGACTTTTAAAGCTTATTTCCTGATAAGACATCTAAATTTGATTTAAACTGGCCTTCAACTTTCTAAAAAAAATCATGTTTTCTTATCAGTACATTATTACCATAAATGTAATCTATACTGGTTAAAGCTCTTGCCACCCCTATAGTGCCTTTTTTAGGCAAGGTTCAAAGGACAAAACCACCACCATAACAGATACAAGCATGCAAAATCTGAAGGTAATGCTACTCAATGCTAGAAGTTTAAACCTCAAAATGCACTCTCTCGAGGCACTCCTAAAAATGGAGAACATCAATATCTGTGCAGTAACTGAGACCTGGTTCAAGACTCCAGAGAGCACCCCTGCAATACCAGGCTACAACTCTTACCACACTTTTTGGCCACCAAACCAAGACCGAAACACTAAAGGTGGAGGAGTGTCCATATTCACCAAGGATATTCACACCTCCAGGCTAGTTGCCCAACACAATGCATCTGAAATTCTCCAGGTGCAATTAACACTAGGTAAGACTTCAATACAAACTGTAGCTTGCTACAGATCCCCCACCATGCCCCAAGATTCTCACTATACCTTTCTAAACATACTGGAAAATATTAAGATACAACCAAACACCCTAATACTGGGTGATTTCAACTATCATGCCATTAACTGGGAAAACTACTCAGGTACCAACACCTTTTCCCAACGGTTCTTGGAATTCATAAATTCCAACGCCCTGGATCAACTAATCCATTGTTCCACCAGGGACTCCAATATCCTAGACCTGGTCATTACCAACATGGGAGACAGATGCTCCACACCAGTGGTCACCCCCTCATTGGTCAGGTCTCACCATAAGCAAATCATCCTTGACATCTACATCCCACCCCCAACCCCTAGTAAGGAAACCTCTGTAAAAAAACTTCTCCAAAGCCAACTTCATGCTACTTAAGTCAGAAGTGACAAACTTCATGGCACCCATGTAGATGGGAGCTGAAAGGTCGACTGCTGAATCCTACACTAAGGCACTGTATGAGCACATCCACTTTTGCATGAATCGTGCTATCCCATATAGAACCACGACGCTCTCCTCCAAAAAAAGGAAGCCAATCTGGTGGCCCCCTGCCATAAACAAACTATACAACAGAAGGAAGAAATTGTTGCAGAAAAGAGGAAAATCCCAGGATGCAAAAAAAACCCTTACCAGCCTCAGTAAGAAGCTGGGATCCCTCATAAAATCCTCCAAAGCTAGTTACGAAAATAAAATTGCCAAAGATTACAAAGACAACCACAAGGCATTCTATAATTATGTCAAGAATCTAAATGGCAATGCTCAGATCTCCTCTGAGCTACAACAGAATGGCATTAAATATACCGATCCCAAGGATAGTGCCAATATCCTGGCAGATCGATTTAGTGCCAGCTTCACCCCCCTTTCACCCCCTAAAGAGCTCATCTCAATACTAAAGATTGCCAAATTCCAGTAATCATGGCCACACAGGTAGAAACCACATTCTCCAAAGCTAAGAATACAGCATCCATGGGACCAGATGACATCCTAGGCTGTGTAATACATGAACTACAAAATGAACTAGCACCTCACCTAAGTGTCATGTTTAATCATAGTCTCACCTCAGGCTTCATGCCCACTGAGTGGTGCAAAACTACAGTTATCCCACTCCACAAGGCGAGATCCACCTTGGATCCCAGGAACTACCGTCCCATCAGTCTGATGAGTCTGATCTGCAAGGGCAAGGAACACATTATCATGGAACTTATAAACAAAGACATTGGCAACCTTCAAACACTGGACCCCACCCAGTTTGGGTTTGTTAAGGGCCAATCTTGTCTCCTGAACCAGACTGACTTCTTCGAATCAGTCCTCAGAGCTGTGGACGAGGGTAAGGCAGTCCACACAGCCTATCTGGACCTTGTCAAGGCCTTCAACACAATCCCCCACTCTGGAATCATAGATAAACTTACTAAGCTGGGTATAAATCCCTACATCACTTGATGGGTTGCCAACAGGCTTACTGACAGAACCCAGACTGTAAAAGTAGCCGACTCCAAATCCAGCTCCAGACAAGTGACAAGTGGAGTACCTCAGGGTTCAGTCCTGGGACCGCTCTTGTTTGGCATCTACTTCTCTGAAGTACAGGCCAACACTAAGGGACTCTGGCTAACAAAGTTCCCAGATGACTGCAAACTGGGAGCCATTACTGAATCCACAAATGATGTGGACATTCTACAAAAGGGCCTTACAGAAATAGATGCTTGGTGCCAGAGCCATGGGATCAAGCTTAATCCCAAGAAATGTACAGTTATCCCCTTTGGGAAAAAACATGTACTCATGAATTACCACATAGGTGGCAGTACACTAAACACCGAAAGTGTGATGAGAGACATAGGGACACAGGTGGACAGTGGTCTCACCTTCGATAACAACTTCGCCACAACAGTCATGAAATCCTTCTATGTGGCACATCACATCACTAAGGGCTTTTCATCAAGAAAAAAGGAGGTCACTGTCCCACTGTACTCATCCCTCATTAGACCCATTATAGAGTACAACACCCCATTTGGTATGTACCTCACAAGACATCTGCAACAGGTGGAAAGGCCGCAGAAATACCTCACTGAAGAATCACAGGCTTAAAGCAGATGCCCTGTGCTGACCGTCTAAAAAACCTCCAGCTATACTCTGTGGCATATCGTCTACTCAGAGGCGATCTCTGCTTAACATACAAGGCCATGTCAAACTCTGAGCTGTTGGATATGCTCCACTTAAAAAAATTCCAATCCCTCAGAGCCAAACACTCCAGGGATCTAAACCTTATCATCACAATGAACAAAACATGCTGGTGGGATAGGTTCCTGACACAGAGACTCCTCATACTCTGGAATAGACTGCCCATGCATGTCAAACAGTGCTCCTTCTTGGCTCTCTTCAAAAGGAACCTTGACGACTGAATGGGAGATAGAAAATTCACCCCGGGAATCACGTCAGTCGCCCTGCTAGACAGGGTTCCAGGGAAGTAAATATTGTGGGAAGAAATATCAGGGGAATTGTTCGGCTAGGCTTGTATAGGCCCTAAGGCCAATAGCCTAGTACCAACCTATGAACCTAAGCATACCCTTAAATGCAAATAGAAAAAAAAATAGAGTCAAAAGGGTAAAACAAAAAGAAAAAGAGTATATTATGACACAAGGAGCTAAAGTACAGAACAAAGAACCAGGCTGAAGGGAAAAACAGGGACCGACAAACGAAGGTGGGTTGGACCATGCAGCAAAGGAAGATATTAGAGAGAGGCCATGAATGAGAAAGGGATTGTACCAGTACAGCAAAATATATAAGGCTCAGGGGAGGAAGTGACAGAATAAATAATGATGGCATAGTGTAGGATAGGGTCCAAACTAAAAAGAAAACAGTGAAACAAAAATATATGTATATACATACAGGAGATCAGGTAGACAATAGAAGAGTAAAGAAAAGTAAAATGTCACCTGAATTTCAAGATTTCATCTTGATAACCAGTGGGACTTACCTGAAAAAATGAATATGATTAATATGAACTCTAAGACAAAAAACACCAAATTATAAATTTTGGACAAAATATTGTTACATAAATAAAAGTAGTTTTTTTATAATATATTTCTGTTTTTTCTTGTTTCTTAATTAATTTAGATTATAGGTTATGCATTTTAGTAAAACTGGAATTAAATATATGTTGGATATAACTGCTGTTAAAAAAGGAGATCAGGTAAAAATATGTTAAGAGAGGGAGTGGCTGTAAAATTAATTTACCTGTCAGTTTTAAGGGTGACATGGTACAGTATGGTGCACTTGTGTAAAAGCCTGGAAAAGGTTCAGTTCTACATGAAATCAATGAAGGGATTAGGTTCATATGTAGTCATTAGGTATGTATTTTTGGAGACCACTGAAGAGCTTAGACTAGTTTCCCAATTGCCCTGGAGCACTATCTGGTTAAATGACTTACTCAGAGCCACACTGTAGGCAGGTGGAAACTGAGGGAATCAAACTCTATACCATAGGAAACATCTCAGCAACAGCTCATGGCTATAATCCCCTACACTGTCAGACTGCCAGATTGGTGAACTGGTATATAGTACAATAATGAAAAAAGTATATCTCTGTCTGAAATGTAAGATCACTAAAAAGAGAGCTGCTGAGGATTTTACACACCTGAGACAAAGGTCCAGCTCTTTACTCACAAGAAATAGGCCACAAATTCTAGTATTCAGATTACTTAAGTAATATAGAATTTATTCTTCAAAATGAAGCGCAAAACAACAATTTTACCACATCTGGCAGTTCTTACTGTCAGCAACAAGAACAACAAAGGTTTGTCTGCATCCACCAGTTTTCATCCATTAAGAGGTCATTAATGAGGTAGGAATGCTTCCAATCGGGGCGGATGTTATTGACATAATAAAGGGTATTAAATATGAAAAGTGTAATTTGGATTTATCACTGACATAACTGAACTCTTACCTTCACAGAACATAGAATCATAGGAGATTACTAGGCTATTGACCCAGAGGTTATTTTAAGCCTAGCCATTTGAACCCAATGTAATATTGTAGAAGTACTAGTCAATACCCAAGATTGCATTTTGTGATGACTGTCCATGTCCAGGAGGGTTGTGGGTGCTATCCCCTGTAAGAATCCACTCGTCCAGGTTCATCTTGAACAGTGTCATAGAGGTGCTCTGTTTCACATGAGTTGGTAGCCTGTTCCAAAGACAAGGCAGCAGCTGGGAGATAAAGCTGTCCCTCCAGCATGCCCTATTTAAGTCAAAGGCCATATTTAAGTCCCTGAAACAGGTAGCCCTACGACCATTTGTTTTATGGATATGCAATAAATTCATTAGGTTTGGGTCTTGGGTTGCTCTGTAGGCCAGGCATAAGTCTCCCCTAAGAAGTCTATACAATACTGAGTACAGTGACAGAGACTTTAGTCGATCCGTGTAAGGCGCATGCTGGAGGCCCTTGATCTTCTTTGTTAGAAACCTCTGAGGTCTCCCTAATTGCTGGAGGTGCTTAGTACAGTACATACCAAATGGAGCATTATACTAAATTATGGGTCGGATAAGTGCCAGGTATAGGGAATTATAACTTCTTTTGCTCTCAAAGTGATGCCTTTACTAATCAAGTGAGCTACGTGGAAAGCTATAGTTACAATGGTAGATACATGGTGGTTGAAGTTAAGGTCACGGTCAACCTGTGCTCCCAGGTCCCTTACCACTTCATGGGTACTTAGGGTATTGTTGTTGATTTGATATTATGAAGGGGAATTGTTTGTGCTGAAGGGAATGATGATGTAATTCTTTTCATTCAGTTTGAGACTGACTAATACACCAGTCGCTGGTCTGTGTGAGACCCTCCTGGAGTATACTGACATCATTTGTAGATTCAATGATTGCACCTAGTTTGTAGTCATTTGCAAACTTGGTCAGCCACAACCCTTTAATTTTGACCTGAACTTCTGAGAAGTATATACCAAACAGTAGGGGGCCTAGTACTTATTCCTGTGGTACCCTGCTGGCAACAGGTCTGCTGGTCGATGTGCAGTCACCTGCTTTGATACTATGTGTCCAGTTTGTGAGAAAGTTGGCAACCCATCTTACAACAAAGGAGTTTACATTCAGTTTGCTAAGTTTATTCGTAAGGCCTGAATGTGGGATTGTGTTGAAAGCCTTTGCCAAGTCAAGGTATGCTGTGTGCACAGATTTGCCCTCATCAATGCCAGTGACATTGTTTTTAAAAATAAAGATATTCATGTTAACACTAACTGTCTGTAAATGTGATGAGTCAAATGTGGTTAAAATCTCAGGTTATGAATTGATAACATTGAGCTCAGAATCTTACCTCTTGGTTTAAAACATATTCCAACCATTTTGTAGCTACACCAAATGAAAATGTATATTTTAAACTGGTGAGAAAGTCACTTTTGTTGTATCATTGTCATACCACTCATCTGGTTCATATTTTGGTCCGTTCTTCATAAAATTTGTAGTTTTGTGGCATTCCTATCCTTTAGAAAATGCTTGTTAAATCAAAACCTGTTATTATAACAACATTCTAAGATTACAAGAGCAATATTGGAAATATGTCTCTGATGTTGTCCCTTTGTATACCCCCTCTTCCAAGTTATTTTTGCCTCTTTTCAGAATTCCTGAGCAATGATGTTGAGAGGTGTGGTCATTTTAATAACTTCGGTAGCAAGGCTTTTTCTCTTTAGACAATACTGGATAATGCTACAAGTCCTGCTGATTTAGACAATGCATTTTTCCAGTTCTGATGACAGCAATATGGTCAGTGCTTACTACTTCTTAGATACTTAATGTATTACAACTATATGCACTTTTATTATACAATTAATTAATGATACCATGAAAGATTTTTTTTCTGCAATGTTAAAATCTGACTTACAATGTTCAATGAATATTTGCAGAATATGATTCATAGATTCATAGATTAGTACTAGGCTAACTGCCCTTGCAAGCCATTTTAAGCTTAGCCAAGTATCCCTTGTGAGACTCAAACCCTGCACCTTGTGTTTGTAAGGCAAACACCTTAACCATTAGGCCACCCTCCCAACCCCTGAAAAATGTTCATTATAGTCTAACAAGGAATGAAACACTTTTAAACATCTGGCATACAATACATATTTAATTTCTAAAACTGCAGGCAAAGGGAAACATATAATGGCACTGAATCTTACATTATGCTAAAATAAGTTAGAAATATCTATTAGAAGAAGATTATATACATTTACAAGGTGATTTTTCAAGTTTATGAAAATTGAGTTTTATGATTTACTAAGTAATGGTGAGAGTTTAGACTACTGAGATACCACCACAGCACTAAAACTTTGAAAACATTTTATTGTCAAGAATCCTTATATCTTCACATTTTACTGCCTCCCAAAGATATACAAAATCCTACTAGACCACCACAGAAACTGTTTCAAGTTACAATAACATTTTACAGAATGCTGGTTTAGTTATTTATGAATATTAATTAAATAATGTGTTAAGTAAGGTTCCTAGAATAGGAATTTCAGCCTTTTTTTGCCAAACAATTTCTATACTTCATTGGCCTGAAAAAGTACTAGTTTTACTAGATGAGGATAGTTTTTACATAAATACTAAGCATAGCTTTATCTATGAATCTAACATATTCTAAAATAACCTCACCTGTCTCAGGTTGTATTACCAAACTTAATTTTGTCTTAACAATATTTTTCTCTACTGGTGCCCTGTATGCACCCTTTAGGTGGACTACATTAGCAAACAGGTTGGAGGGGACAGATCAACAAAGTTGCTGTATGCAGATGATGTGGCATTACAGGCTGACTCTGAGCTATAACTTCAGCAAAGGATAGGCGAATGGAATGCAAAACTGAAGGCACAGATAAGACGGTGGTAATGGCAGCAAATTGGGGAAATCAGAAGAAGTTGAGAATAGAGATAGAAGGGAAGATAGTGGAACAGGTAAACAACTTCACGTATTTGGGAGGGGTGGTTGAGGAGAAGGGAAGTCCGAATAAAGAGGTCCAAAGCTAGAATCAGAGGGGCTGCAGTCAACTGGCATAGAGTCTCAGATGTAGTCTATGACAGAAGAATGCCAAAGAAGCTGAAAAGTAAGGTGTACAAGACAGTGGTGCAACCAGTACTACTGTATGGTACAGAAACCTGGGCAGTAAAGGCAGAACAGTGGAAGCTAGAGGTGATGGAAATGAAGTGCCTGAGAAGGGTGGCAGGATGCACACTGTGGAACAAATGAAGAAACAAGGACATAAGAGCAGAAGCCAAAATAGCTCCAATTGCAGAAAAGATCAAAAAGAACAGATTACAGTGGTTTGGGCACATGTGCAGAAAAGCAGAAGACAATCTGGTGAGGAAGATTTGGGACAAACAGGAAGAGGGTAAGAGGAAACGGGGATGTCCAGCAAAGAGGTGGATGGATTGTGTGAAAGAAGATCTGCGACAGTCAGGCATAAATGTTGAAGAAGACAAGATTGTGGCATTGAATCGAGAAAGTTGGTGACAGTTAACATGATACCCTGACCCCGTGTAGAAAAAATGGGAAAAGGGGCTGATGATGATGATGAATGGGTGCACCCTTTCCATCTTCACATGCTAATCTACCTATGTTTATTTAAAATTGAGAACAGTCACAGTCACACGTTTCTGAAAGTGAGAGTGCAATATCATATTACTGATTTAATGTTTGCATATAAAGAAAACATCAAACTTTTATTTTGTTCAGGGCTTATCTTCAAATAGATATTCTGGAATGAAAAAAATCAGAAGTTGCACATATGCAAGGATAACTACTGAGAAGACTAGAATTATTATTTTAGATTCTCATTTTGGTAAGAGACATTTTATTTATGGACTAGTTCTACTGCAGCCAAAAATTTGTAGTTATTTCCACCTGCTAAGAAAAAAGTTCTGTAAACAGTAAATATGGCATGGGCAGGCTTGCCACTGCAATTCAAAAATGAGCTTGGCATTTGAACCCTACTGCATTACAAGTTGCTTAGGACTGTGAACAAAATGAGATCGCTACATGATATGCTAGGCCGAAACAAAATAATGGCATATATGTTGATTGCCACGTGCAGGGGCAAAATGTTAATGTGCAACTAAGGTGAAATGGCAGTCCAAAGAAAATAACAGGTATGTTCTTACCCTATCAGTGGATCCATGAATTGCCTCTCCTTGATGGGTAATGTCATAACTATTTATCTTTTCATAACCAACCAACAAATCCCATCATTTTTTTCAAATCAATTTTTTTCTGAATGATTCCTATAAATGCTATCTAATGATATGCAATGTGAAATTTTACTTCATATATGTATATATGTAAATATGGATATTACTATAGTTCTACTTTATTATTGATTTCAACCTGTATTTTATTTTCCCTGGAATGTTTCTTCATGGGATTGTGTGAAAATTGTCCTTCTGAGCTCAGTTGAACTATCCTAGTAAATAAATAAATACATACGTACATAAATAATTGGGTCTTCCTCTCTACTAATCATGCACAATTACACATTTTGTTTGGAAAATCCTGTGCTCAGGGATGCATGCAAACAGTGATGGTGCACTCTAGGATATTTTGCTCTAACTACATAACAGTACCTAACCCTTAATTCCTCTAGTTTGCTGCCAATATCAGTGAGCATACTGCTTGTAAATAAAAAAACAATGAAGATTTGATATTTACACTACACCACAAAGAAGCAATATATAAGAATATTATTGCATGACCTCCAGGGAGCTCCAATAGCTGACCCTGGATGTAGAGGCTGCATACACACAGAGGCATGGCAGGGACTTATGTGTGGCCCATCAAGAAGAAGCTATTAGAAATCAAATAAAATGGCAAAAATGCATTATTGTAGCTATCATTTGGAATATTATTTGACTGGTCCGATTGCTGAATTGAATCTCAAGCAATAGATCATCTGGTGGAAGAAGCTGGATGCCAGACTAAGGACCAAAGCTCTTAAGGCTAAGTCCTAGTACAAAAGTAACCCAACTTCTAGAATCACAATTAAAGCAGTGTTTTTTGGTAAAGCAATAGGCAAGACACCAAGTGTCATTGGAATGGACAGGTGCAGTGGAAACATTCCCAAAGCAAGCAAAGGAAATATTAGCACTACTGTTGGAGTGACCTCTGACAGCAGCGTTTTCCACTAGTCAGTTCTAGACCCAATGGTAACAGACAATGCAACTGGCAACGAACATAGAAAAGGTTTGCTTGGCAACTACATGCCTGTCCCTCTGGACTGCAAAGGAAATTATCAGCTGTCCAGTCTTCCTAAAATCAAACATATGCTTCAGATAAACCCTAAACTAGTGATACATAAAGTTTAGTTCTACAACCATCTCCCTACATCTAACAAATTCTACTATGTGTTGACATCCTCTGTTGAATTTTCTGATAAGGAAATTCTCTACTTCCTACAAAATATCATTCATATTCTATAATTTTATCATTTTCACACCTCCATGTAACAACATTCTATCTTTCTAAATCAAAATATTACATCACCATCCAACTTTACTCGTGAAATGCAAAAAAAAAACACAATCCAAGATGAGAAATTAATGCTGACAAAGAAAAAGATGGTAAAATGGAACAATTTATTCCCCAAGTTCTGGTACCTCGGCTATTCACCTTCTGTGGAACAATTCAAAAACAAAACACCATCTCTTTATATAGCCATAATGCCAATCATTATTCAATTAATTAATTAATCAGTCAAAGAACAACAAATATCCATGCTCTTAAAGTGCCATTATATAGATGAAACAATCTATCAAATGTAAATAACTATGAAAAGGAACACATAGAAATACATAGAAAATACTTTTATATTTTCTTCCCCTTACAAATTCTAAAGTCTCATACAGAAAATATACCTCATACAGATGCTATGATCTAGCTCTTCTAAATGCATTAATTATCATACAATAATAAACTTATGACTCTAAATAATGAATTAAATAACATTACCTTAAGTACATCTGATAAAACAATTTAAAACGTTTCTTGGAATCAATAAAAAACAGATTACAGTACTCTAACACCATTCAAAAAGTGATGTTACTATTTAAATTCATACCCCTAGGATATAATGTATGATAATTAACTATCATTCTGCATTCCAATTTGTTCAATTCCTTTTTAAAGTTGCCTAAAGAACCCCTTAGTTGTGCCAACACATTGAAACTAAACCCCTCTACTACACCATTGTGCACGGACATGAAATGAGAAGCCACTGGGCTATCTATGTTATTTCTCCTAATGTCACCTAAATGCTCTAAAATACATACCTTCAACTTCCTCATGGTCTGACCTATGTACCAGAGTGGCCTAGCACAGTTACATCCAATAACATAGATCACCTTTGGGAATGACAATCAAACCTTTCAAAAGCATAATAGCTTTTACCATTGATCTTTACACCATGCTAAGTTTCTAACACTATTGCACACTGAACATTGTCTACATCTGTGCATGCCTACATTGCTTCCATCCTTAGGGCAGTCTAGTTTCTTAGTGAGTAGCTCCTTCAAATTACTATATCTGTTGTATGAAAAAGTGATGTGCCTGGGAAATAACCTACCAACCAACACATCATGTACAACTATGTGCATGAATTGCCACACAATTTTTTTTCCAACATCCCTGAAAAATTAGAGAACTTAGTTACAAAAAATAACTTGTCAGTTTCATCTTGATACTGATGTTCCCTATTAAAACAATTCCAGCCATGATGACCTTTCCCACACAACTTATGCTTAATCCTAGAAAGAGCCATCTCAGAATATCCTCTGGATGATAACCTCTCCTGTACTTCATTCAAAAACTTTTCACGAACTTGAGGTTCAGAGGTATTTCTACAAATCCTCCTGAATTCACCCTCTGGAATGCCCTGATTAGATGGGGAGGATGCATACTACTGGCATGCAAAAAAATTGTTTACAGAATTAGGTTTTCTATAAGGTCTATATTGGACTATATCCTGCTCTCCAGTATAAAACTCAGCATCCAGAAATGCTATGTTTTTAGACTGACATTCCCAAACAAATTTCAGCCCATGTGTATTCTCATTAAGATCCTGCATAAACTTCAAAAACAACGACTGGCTGCCTCTACATATGAAAATGAGATAATCAATATATTGTTTGTAAAAAGCAACATTATTAACAAAATAAGGGTTACGAAGCATAAATTCCTTTTCACATTCTCCCATATAGATGATGGATAAGATGGGGCAAATGCTGCCCCACATCATGGTCCCCTTGACTTGTAAATAAAAATCTCTCTTCCACACAAAATAACAGTGTGTTAAACTAAATTCAAGAAGAGATAACAAAAAAGTATTACGGGGACCTTCTCCCATCATCTTCTTCATGGCTTCCAAACTCCATAATTTGCTAATATTGGTATACAAAGATGATACATCAACTGTAACCCAGAAATATTCTGTAGTCCACTTCATACCATGTAATGCTTTACAGACATCATTGGTGTTCTTAATATGAGATGGTACCTTAATCAAGTATTTCTTAAAATGGAAATCCAAAAATATGTTAACTTTCTCTATATATATGATCCCACACCAGAAATGATGGGTCTCCCCGGTGGATTATTTATGCATTTATGAATTTTGGGGATGGCATATATATAAGGATGCTTAGGTTCACTCACCATAAGTTTTTTAACATTACTGACTTTTAAAAATCTCAGCCTCTCCCCTTTCTCCAACAATTCACAAAGTTCATCATTAAATTGTTTTAATGGGTTACCTGACAACTTCTTATAGGTTCATATGTAGGTACTAGGCTATTGGCCCTAGGGCCTATATAAGCCTAGCCAAAGGTACCTTGGCTTTCGCCACCCAAGAAAATTATTTTCCTGTGCCACTGTCAAGCAGAGCCACAGAAGTGATCCCTGGGGTGAATTTCCTATCTCCCATCCAATCATCAAGATTTTTCTTGAAGAGTGCTAATGAGGAGCTTTGTTTGATATAGATAAGTAGTTTGTTCCAAAGTATGGGAAGTCTCTGGGACAGGAATCTATCCCTCCAGCATGTTCTGTTTATTGTGGTGACAAGGGTTAGGTCCCTAGACCATGTAGCTCATAGGGATTAGGATTTCTTTAAGTGGAGCATGTCTAAAAGCTCTGGGTTTGACATAGCTTTATGTGTTAGGCAGAGATCGCCTCTGAGTAGGCGATATGCAACGGAGTAAAGCTGCAGTTTTTTGAGACGGTCTGCATAGGGCATCTGTTTGAGGCCAGTAATCCTCTTTGTGAGGTATTTCTGTGACCTTTCCAGTTGTTGTAGATGTCTTGTGAGGTTCATACCAAAAGGGGCATTGTACTCTATAATGGGTCTAATGAGTGACGAGTAGAGGGGAACAATGACCACTTTTTTCCTGGATGCGAAACCTTTTGTGATGAGGAGTGCCACGTAGAAGGATTTCCTGACTACTGTGGTGATGTGATTATCAAAAGAGAGACTACTGTCCACCTGTGTCCCAAGGTCTCTTATCACACTTTCAGTGTTAAGTAGACTATCGCCTATGTGGTAGTTCATGGGTACTGAGTTTTTACCAAAAGGGATGATAATGCACTTTTTGGCATTGAGCTTGAGGCCATGGCTTTGACACCAGGCATCTGTCTCAGCAAGGCCCTTTTGAAGGATGCCCACATCTTTTGGAGTTTTGATTATGGCTCCTAGTTTGCAGTCATCTGCGAACTTCGTTAGCCAAAGACCTTCTGTGTTGGCCTGTACTTCAGAGAAGTAGATATCAAACAGGAGAGGACCCAGGACTGAACCCTGTGGTACTCCACTTGTCACTGGTTTGAAGTTGGATTTGGAGTCTGCTACTTTCACAGTGTGGGTTCTGTTAGTGAGCCAGTTGGCAACCCATCTTGTGACATACGGATTTATACCTAGTTTAGTGAGTTTATCTATAATTCCAGAGTGGGGGATGTTGTTGAAAGCCTTGGCGGGATCTAGATAGGCTGTGTGAACCACCTTACTCTCATCTACGGCTTTGGTGACTGCTTCACAGAAGTCTAGCAGGTTTAGGAGACATGATCTGCCTTTTACAAACCCGAACTGGGTGGGGTCCTGAGTTTGGAGATTACCAATGTCATTGTTTATAAGTTCCATGATTATATGTTCCATAGCCTTGCAGACCAGGCTCATTAGGCTAATGGGGTGGTAGTTTCTGGAGTCAGTGGTGGCTCCCCCTTTGTGGATTGGGATAACTGTCACTGTGCGCCATTCAGTGGGCACATAGCCTGAGGTGAGGCTATGATTGAACATGGTACTTAGGTGGGGTGCTAGTTCATTCTGTAGTTCATGTAGGACACAGCCTGGGATGTCATCAGGTCCCATGGATGCTGTGTTCTTGGCTTTGGATAGTGTGTTTCTTACCTGTGCAGCCGTGATTACAGGAACTTTGCATTCTTCTGGTATAGAGATGGGCCCTTTAGGGGGTGACAGGGGGGTAAAGGTAGCACTGAACCTATCTGCCAGGATGTTGGCAATATCAGTTGGTTCTGTATATTTAGTGCCTTTGTGCTGTAACTCAGAGCAGATCTGAGTGTTGCCATTGAGATTCTTGACATAGCTGTAGAATGCTTTGTGGTTGTCTTTAGAGTCAGTGGTGATTTTATTTTCATAACTAGCTTTGGAGTATTTTATAAGGGATCTCAGCTTCTTACTGAGGCTGACCAGGGAGTTTCTCCAATCATGGGATTTTACTATTTTTTGCAACAGTTTCTTTCTTCTGTTGTAGAGTTTGTTTATGGCAGGGGACCACCAGATTGGCTTCCTTTTTTTGGAGGATAGCATCTTGGTTCTGTTAGGGATTGCATGAGCCATGCACTCATGTAAGTGCTTATAAAGTGCATTTGTGTAGGATTCAGCAGTTATACCTCTATTGTCCGTCAGCATGGGTGTCGTGAAGTTTGCCACTTCTGTCTTAAGAAGCGTGAAGTTGGCTTTGGAGAAATTTTTTACTGTGGTTTCCCTAATGGGGGTAGGGGAGGGATGTGGACACATTTTCCTCTAGCAGATCCTGAACAATGCTATCATAATGTTCCTTATTCATGATGACCCAATTCCCACCTTTATCTGCTGGTCTAACAGCTATTTTATCCAAATTAATTCTTAACTGTTTCAGAGCTGACCACTCGTTTTTATTAAGGTTATAATTCATCTTGTTGTTTTTCAAAATTTAAAATATTCCTGCTCAACTCTAACACAAACTGTGTGTGCAACTACATTAATAGCTGTAGAACGTTTAGAGGGCATAAACATATTATTTGCAGGAAAATGTGGTACAATCATATGTCCATAACCCACTCCAAACCCTTCCTAATTTAGTACATTCTCTTCACCAGTATCATTTTCAAAACTTTGCTCATCGAAAATATCATAAATGCTCAAGTTTAACAAATCATCACTATCAGAAATACTTCACACTTCCAAATTTCAATGTTTTTCATATTCAGAAAACTAAACTCTCAAATTAAGCTTACGAACAAACTTTTTGACATCAACAATGATGTCTGCTAACATGGGAAGCTTAGTAGGTATGAATCTGGTTCCTTTAAACAACACATTATGCATGTCCTCAGACAATGGCATATTAGATAAATTGATTACATTTAAATCATTTTCGCATGAGGAACACACCACTTCATCGTTACACAAACTCTCGTTATGCTCATTTATGATATGCAGGGCATTATCCAAAATTACATACTCATTGTCCTGCACATTGTCCAACACATTGATGGACCTCAAAGGGTCATAATGAAGTAATGTCCTTACTTCTATCTGTTGTTTTTGTGAAATCTCCTTTAATTCTTCCGAGACCGGGTTTGCACCTGTGAGCTCACCTTGCCGGACTCTTGGGCGTTTTCTGTTAATTCCGCCCTCTCTGGCAAACTCTCCACACCAATTTCTTCAAAGGACATACTGTTTCTGCTGCCACTGGTATCCATCAATGAACACGAAGTCCCATCTTCCTTCCTGGACATGCGCACTCTGTATTTCTGCCGATAACGATGTCCCTTACGTTGCCAAGTGTACACATCATCATCAACAAAATCCCTCACATCTCTGTTTAATTTATGCTTTTTGCATTCCAAAACATCCACTTTCACCTTGTTAACCTTCTCATTAATGTTTCTGAATGCACTCTGAAAAGCAGTGTGAGGGGTTTTCTCCATCAAACTTTTGCAGTTCAACAATCTCCCCCTGCAATTTATCGACAGTTCTGCTGTTTCTCTTTATCAGAATTCTAAGCCAGTTCAAAGTACATTCCTGCGCGACTTGCCTCCATTCAAGAAGCAGATCATTTTCATCACCTGCAAAACCCCGAGCAGGCAGCCTATCAATGCGTAAGCCCCTAGGGGTAATGCTCAAGGAGACATAATTCTCCAAACATTTTAAGTCATAAAAAAAACATTACCTCCTTGGACATGAGACGCTCTAAATTATTAGAATCTTCTGTAAAAGAATCAGATACATTGACAGACCAAAAGTCCATATCAGCAAACTTGCATTCCCTTTCCTTCAAAAAATCCGCAAACAACAAGCCATTACCAGGATTGGATACCTCAGCGTTAACTGAACTCATAACAAAGAAATTCAAAATACTACACCACCATCCAACTTCTACTCATGAAATGCTAAGAAAAACACAATCCAAGATTAGAAATTAACGCTGACAAAGAAAAAGATGGTAAAATGGAACCCTTTATTCCCCAAGTTCTGGTACCTCGGCTATTCGCCTTCTGTGGAACAATTCAAAAACAAAATACCATCTCTTTATATAGCCATAATGCCAATCATTATTCAAGTAATTAATAAATCAAAGAACAACAAATATACATGTTCTTAAAGTGCCACTATATAGATGAAACAATCTATCAAATGTAAATAACTATGAAAAGGAACACATAGAAAATACTTTTTATATTTTCTTCCCCTTACAAATTCTAAAGTCTCATACAGAAAATATACCTCATACAGATGCTATGATCTTGCTCTTCTAAATGTATTAATTATCATACAATAATAAACTTATGACTCTAAATAATGAATTAAATAACATTACCTTAAGTACATCTGATAAAACAATTTAAACATTTCTTAAAATCAATAAAAAACAGATTGCAGTACTCTAACACCATTCAAAAAGTGATGTTACTATCTAAATTCATACCGCTAGGATATAATGCATGGTAATTAACTATCATTCTGTATTCCAGCTTGTTCAATTTCTAAAAGTATTTTCTATGTATTCCTTTTCATAGTTATTTACATTTGATATATTGTTTTTTTTTTTTTTTGCATCTTTCTAAATCAACCAAAACAGAGGTAAGTTTTTTCCTTTTCCCGTGTAGTGGAGGCTTCTGCTTCTTCAACTACATTCTCAAAATTTTCTTTGTAGACTGATACAGCTCTTTTAACCTTGAGAGCATTATCATTTCTACCACTCAACAAAGCAATGTCCAAGTCCCCACACCCAAAACAATCCTTGGATTGACTAAAGTAGTGAACAATACATCTTTCATTCTCTAGTAAGGTGCATTAACAATTTGTAAAATTGTATCACCAATCATGTGTAGCAATACTTTTACTTATCTACATAGAGTCCTAAGGTCCCATATAGTTCTGATCATCCTGGCATGTTATTCTTCATCTATATTGGCATTTAAAATGCATTCATTGTCTTGTTTGAAAACAGTCACATTTTGGATGAGAACTTGCCATACCTTCTGAAAGTTTCTTTTCCCCCAAAGTCTTTCCAAGGTAAAACCCCTTGCCTTTGTTCTACAAAATGTAATACTATTCTACAACCAAAACTGCCTAGTAATTTGTGCTATAATTTCACTTACTTACTTATTTATTATATCTAGCTTGTTGCCAAAACTTTAAGTATAAGAAAAATGAAAGATTTGGAAAACAATATTTGTCAGTTCATTTCAATATAAACAATCTTGTACCGTTTAGTTGTCACTGAAATCATGTAACCCTGGCAAGAATATAACAAGCAGTAAGAACCAAAGAGCATTTAGGACCAAAAGACCTGCTCATAAAGTAGTGACAAAGCTTTTCAAAGTACATTTGTCCTGAGTAAACACCATACCATTAACCATAAGTCATCCTAGAACTATACCTTGGTGGCAAAATTGCATTTAGAATTTCCTCAGTCTGCTGTTTGCTTCCATCGAGTGGAGGTGTCTTTGGTTTGGGTGGTGATGGAACTGGACCAGATGATGCTGGCTGCTGTGGACTTACCTTCAAAGGACGAGACTTAAGAAAAAAAAATAGAAGCATTATGTCATCTACAGGTCATCTATAAAGTTATAAAGTACTTTGTGTGTTATCCTTTCAAGAGTTCTACCAAAATTTAAAATCAATTTCTTGAAACTGCATTACTAGTAAACATGAAATTATTTTCACATGGTAGACTAGAAACACTAACAGCAGTATTTACATTAGTAAAGAACAGTCAGCTGCATCTAGATTGTCTACCACTATATCTGAAGATATTGCATAAAATGTTGTCCCTAAAAGCTTTTCTGATCTGAGCTGCCTGAAATTAGACATGTTGCCTTGGTATTAGACTACAGACAGAACTAGGAATGCTTGTCAAAATAATAGTTAAATGCCTTAGTTCCAAAGTTTATACCACAAAATGTAAGACTAAGCATTACAGGCATTAAGTTCTGACTGTGACTCAAATGGCCCAGGACTGGTAAACAACTTGAGTTCTGAAGGGGCCAGCTGTAAAAGGAGGAATGAACAGCTGAGGTCAACTCACCCATCCCAAAGGGAGGACATAATCCTGACTCTACTATGAGCCTAACACTTGAAAAACACTGAGTGCCAACCTAGGAATATGGGCTGAGTGCATGCTCTGGTTTGCAAAGTAGTGCTTGCACTATATTTGGCTGTAAGCCATGTGTGGAAGCATGTACCAAACCTACCCCCACTTTGGTGTACACAGTGGGACTCAAGGAGGTGGGCTTACAGCATACAGCAAGAAAAAAAATCAAATGCCTTGTTGAATGATAGGCATGATCTCTGACTTTTGACCTACATTCACTGGTGCCAGTAGAATGGGGGAAACAGATGGAATGAATGAGTCAAATGAAGAAAAGGCTAGAAGAAGGCAAACGTATGGAAAATGCAATGTTTCTAAATATTAAATCTGTCTAGTACTTCCAATACCTTTATATTATTTTAGTTTACATTTTAGTCTTGTTTTTAAGACACTGGCTTTTACTGGCATCTATTTAATCACTTCCATCTCTACCGTCTGTATCCATGCATTTAAATCACTGCTTTTGATTCTTCACCTCTGTAGCTCTTCTACCATCCTCAACATGTCATGGTCGACTGGTAGCAGAAAAATCCTCTAATTCAGTAGAATATACAGTAATCAGAAGTAGGTGCTTAGTTTTCTATGCTGATTCTGTGTAGGACATCATAAGCCTGTCAAGGTTTCCATGTGTAACTTAATTTAGGCAGGATCAACACCATGCAATTGTGCTTGCATTTTAACATTTCTCAGAAAAATCCTGGAAGAACACCGCTGGATGCTTCAAGTAGTAAAAATAGGAACTTTTAATAAAAGCTGGTACAAAACAGATAAGCGCTTTTGGGTTGGTAGCCCTTCATCAGATGAATAACAGAAATCAAAACTCACAATTTAAACTAAACATCTTCCAATCAGCATCTAGTAAAAAACCCGCCTATTTTTCAGGGTGGGTTTCACTGGGATGACATCATTAAGACCCAGCCCCCTGTGGGCCATCAGCTGTATAATCCATCTAGACTCAATTAATTCAGTTAATTGTTTGATGTCTCCACCCCTTCTACCCAAACTAACATTAACTATAGCCCTAAAGCTAAAATTGTGTGTGGGATTATCTTGAATATGTCTAAAGAGGGCATTGTGCTGATCACTGTTCCTAATGGCAGATAAATGCTGTAGGATCCTGACCTTAAACATATTGTTGGTTTTGCCCACATAAAAACAAGGGCAAGAACCACAATTGGCCAGATAAACAATGTCCTTCATTCTACATGTAGCCCTGGCTTTTAAAGAAAAGATTCTACCTGAGACAGGATGCAGAAAAGTAGTGTCATTATTGATAAAGGCGCAGGCCTTACAGGTACCACAAGGTACAGTGCCTGCTTGTGACTTAAAACTCAGTTTTTTGGAATGATACTCTCCACATAACAGATCTTTTAAGCTCTTGTTCTTCCTGTATGCAATACAAGGGCTAAATCCTACTAAACCCCTAATCTTATCATCACTTACTAGAATGTTCCAGTTCTTTTTAACAATCTCACCTATATCATTAATCTTACTACTATATGTAAACATTACTTTAGGTTTAAGAATATTGGTGCCATTCTTAGAAGTTACATTATGTTCATCTATGGGACGATGCATCCAAGGTCTATACACATGTTTCCTCTTGTGTTTACTACCTTCAACAACCTTGTTCACCATATCTCCCCTATAACCTCTTTCTTCAAAGTAACCTCTCAATTTGCTCATTTCCCCTTCGAAACAGGAATCCTCAGTACATACTCTTGAGATCCTGCCTAGTTGTCCTTCCACAATGTTGGGGAATGTATACCGTGGATGCATGCTATCAAATGAAAGGAGAGTATTCTTCCAACACTCCTTCCTATATATACCAGTGGAAAAACCTGTTTCAGTTTGTTCTATGGTGACATCCAAAAAATCTAACTGAGTATAGGAGGTACTTTTAGTAAATCTGAAAAACGTGGTGGTGGAATGTAGGAAAGATATAAACTCATCCAAGCGAGCTGGCTCCCCCTCCCACAAAATAAACACATCGTCCACAAACCTCTTATATAGCTTGATGGATGGTAGCCAGATTGTGTTGTTGAAAATATATTGATTTTCCCATACAGCTGATGGCCCACAGGGGGCCGGGTCTTAATGATGTCATCCCAGTGAAACCCACCCTGAAAAATAGGCGGGTTTTTTACTAGATGCTGATTGGAAGATGTTTTGTTTAAATTGTGAGTTTTGATGTCTGTTATTCATCTGATGAAGGGCTACCAACCCAAAAGCGCTTATCTGTTTTGTACCAGCTTTTATTAAAAGTTCTTATTCTTACTACTTGAAGCATCCAGCGGTGTTCTTCCAGGATTTTTCTGTTTTTTGCTTCGCTTGTGTGTGCCTTTGGAGGAACTATTTCAGCACCTAGCATTGATTATTGGACTTATTTTAACATTTCTGCTTCACCTCTCTGCTTTTTCTGTACTTATTTTCTTAGTTCATTGGTGACCAGCCTTGTGGTCTCATACTGCTCCTTGTGTTATATGACACACCCTCAGGCTCCCTCATTTGATATTTCTTAATATCCCCCTTTCTCATTGTTCTGTGCTTGATTTAATTTTTACAGTGGATCGAATCCCAAAAGACTTGCTCTCAGTGTAAGTGACCACTTGCACTGAGGCTAAGCAGAGAGCAGGTGTTTAGGAATATGGCCTGATCTGTAAGTCTGTTTATAGACTTACACCAAAGTAAGTTACTTACACTGACAGCAAGTATTACAGAATCAGGGCAGACTTGCATTGAGAGCAATTCTTTTGGAATTTGGGTGGATATACTTTGTTATTTTTTTTCAATGTCTTATTTTATTTGTTAATAAGGTTAGATGTGCGCAAAGACCTATTTTGCATGACATAGGCATAAGATATGATCACAAAATATGAAAGCAGTATATAATATATAAAGATATTTATATCTATATCTAGATATACAGATAGATACAAATATAGATAATAGATTTTACATATATAAATAGTTACAGTTTATATATATATATATATATATATATATATATATATATATATATATATATATATCATACTAGAAATAGATATAGTTATATCTATAATATATATACCTTTGCTATATACAGATAAATAGATTTAGATGCACATGTATTATTTATTTATTTGATGTGATTTATTTGTTTTCGTTAACCGAGGAAGTTTGAATGGGCACACCCCATTTTCAGCAGAGGCCTGGGAAGAAAAGTTCCACAAAGTTACATACAATATAAAACAGTGTAGTTTTGGTACAGAAAAGATATACTATGTCAGACAGTAATATACATTGAGTGGGTTTGGCATAATGGTTAAGGTCTTTGCCTCATATAGGAGGTACAGGGTGTGGGCTTCAGGACAGTTATTCTACATTAAGAAGGTTTGTGGTCTCCACTCTTGTGGGAGGAGCGGCTGGATTCTACCCTTCTGAGCTGGGAATATCTGGTCACAGGCTTATTGTGCCTGCTTATTTGAACTGTTTCTTTCTGAAATTGGTGCGTTTTGTTGCTGTAGCATAGACCAGATTCAGGCCTGCTGAATCTAGCTTTGTTTGTATAACTTGAGCACTGATCAAGGCCATCTTTTTTGGAGAAGGTTCCCCTGCACCCTAGTAAGCAGGGGTGTGCAGTTAGAACTTGTCTGATTGAAGATTGCTGGAACAGGGCTCAGTTTTGAGCTTTTTTTCTGGTTAATTGGGTAACTTGTTTAAATCAGTTTGTTCGTTTTCTATTGTTATATATATATATATATATATATATATATATATATATATATATATATATATATATATATATATATATTAAAAAAATGTACTTTATTCATCTGCTTTTACTGTATTTGTGTTTCTTCCTACTTTATTACTAGTGGCATTGACTACAACTCTGATCTGTGATATATAACAATAAGTATCCTTTTCTGTGCATTTAAAGTGTTTTTTGAGTGTATCTGCTTTATTTTCTAAAAAAAAAAAAATATATATATATATATATATATATATATATATATATATATATATATATATATATGTATGTACACACACACATATGTATGCTTGTTTCCCACTTTCTAAGCTAGTATAGTCCAGTTTTCAGGTTAGTGCTGAATTTAGGGCTGTGTTATAAATCTCTGTGTTTGCCCATACCTTACTTGGATACAAGGAAGTTCTCTGTTCACCTGTGAGAGAGGGGAGCTTTGAGCAGCCTGTGTGTCCCCTGGAGGAGTGGTTTCAGCCCAGAAATTAGTAGTTTATTGGCCATTTCGGGCTAATTTCTATCTCTTTCATTTTCCTGCTATAAATACCGTATTTGGCCAGTTTTGCAGATCGGGCAGCGCCGGTTAGCTAGGGTAAAACTATTCCCGACTCCACAAAGTCTCCTCTTCAATTTTTCCCTTGGAACTAGGCAAACTTTCAACTTAAGCACTCAAGCCACTCATTTGTCAGCCTGGCACTTACTCGAAACGTATAGCAAGCACTTATAAACCCTAGCACTAGACCCTCCTGTACTGTACAAAAGGACAAGGCTGTCTAGTCGACCTTACCAGCCATCAAGTAAAACAGTTCACTGTACCTATCCAGGCATGTCCAAAGGGCAGTTTCAGGTGTACTCTCCAGTCCAACTGGTGAATCTGGGCATTTTGAGGCAATGTTACAACTGCCTCATGTACACAGACAATCCCCTCCTCCTACTACCAAACAGGAATACATGCGAGAGATGCAATTATACAGCCAAACTGGAGGCTAAGCTCTCTCAACCCAAGACTGGATCAGACAGTCAAGAGGAGAAGTGAAATACTTGCATCACACCACCAGTCTCACATATACATATTAAAGCAGCACTGGAAAAAAACACACATAAATACATGAAAACATACTCAGAGGCTCTAAATAAAAATCTGCAAAACCAACAGACTTCCAAAGCAAACATCCAAGCAACCTCCACCCCACAACACAAACCATGAAACACATACTTCACAAAACCAGTGTGTCATGCAATCACAGCCCTTAAGGCAAAATAACATACCCAACATACTAGTAATAGGTGACTCTATAGTCAGGCACACTGACGTCCCACTCACTAATTTGAATAAGGAGAAGGTTACGGTTAGCTGCTTGTCGGGTGCCAGGATCCACCACATAACACAAGCACTCAGGTCACTACAGAACAAAAACAAATATGACTCTGTCATTGTCCATGTTGGTGTGAATGACCTGAGCCGTACCTCTCTGGACTGCATGAAAAGAGACATGGAAGAGCTCTCTGATCACATAGCCTAGGCCGGTATGACCCTGACCCTGAGTTGCATCCTGCCCTCACCAAGAATGATACCATGGTATAAAGAAAAAAATTCTCAATTTCAACAATTGGCTAAGTTTCTGGTGTCATTCAAAGGGGATCCAGTGTCTGTCCACCTGGGATGACATGCTCGACAAGCCACGCTGCTTCGCTAGAGACGGCTTGCACCTGTCACCCTTAGGCTTTCGAATACTGGCCAAGGCTCTTGCCACCCCCATAAGTGCCTTTTTTAGGCAAGGCTCAAAAGACAACCCTACTGCCGTAAATAGCACAAGTAACAAAAAACTGAGGGTAGTGCTACTCAATGCCAGAAGTCTGAACCTCAAAATGCACGCACTCAAGGCACTCCTCAGTATGGAGAAAATCAATATATGTGCAGTAACAGAAACCTGGTTTAAGGCTCCAGAGAGCACCCCAGCACTACCAGGATATAACTCATACCATACATTTCAGCCACAGAATCCAAACCGAAATACAAAAGGTAGGGGTGTATCCATATTCATCAAGGATACCCACACCTCCAGGTTAGTGGCACAGCACGATGCTTCAGAGATCATCCACGTGCAACTAACAATGGGCACAACTGCAATTCAAATTGTAGCTTGCTACAGATCACCCACCATGTCCCAGGCCTGCCATTCCACATACCTGGAAACACTGGGAAACATAAAGGTCCTACCAAACACCCTAATATTGTGTGATTTAAATTATCCAAACATTAACTGGGAGAACTACTCAAGTACTAACTCCCTTGCCCAACATTTCCTAGAATTTATAAACTCAAATGCTCTGGTTCAACAGGTCAACACTCCCACCAGAGGTGACAACATATTGGACCTGGTCATCACCAACATAGGCGACCGGTGTTCCACAACGGAGGTCAACCCCTCGCTGGTTAGATCTGACCATAAACAAATCACTTTGGATATCCATATTCCACCCACACCCCCAGACAAGAAAACCACCTTAAAAACTTTTCAAAAGCAAACTTCATGTTACTCAAGACCGAGGTGGAATGTTTCAAAGCCCCCATGCTGAAGGATAATGCTGTCCATGCTGCAAAATTCTTTACTAATGCATTCTACGGGCACCTACAAGAATGCATGGATGATGCCATCCCAAGCAAAACCAAGACTCACTCCTCCAAGAAAAGGAAACCAGTCTGGAGGACTCCTGCCATAAACAAGCTATACAATAGAAGGAGGAAACTAGTACAGAAAAGAGTAAAATCCCAAGAGGGGAAGACATCCCTGATCAGTATCAGCATGAAACTACGATCCCTCATAAAATCATCCAAGGCGAGCTTTGAAAGAAAAATTGCCAAGGACTCCAAAGATAACCACAAGGCATTCTTTAGCTATGTCAAGAATCTAAGTGCAATGCTCAGATCTGCTTGGAGTTGGTGCAGAATGGCACAAAATGCACTGAACAGACTGATATCGCCAACATCCTGGCAGACAGGTTCAGTGCAAACTTCACCCCTCCCCCCTCACCCCCAAGAGGGACCATAACCATACCAGAAGAATTTAGAGTCCCTGAAATCACAGACACTCAGGTTAAAACAGCCCTCTCCAAAGCCAAAACCACAGCATCAGTGGGACCGGACGGTGTCCCAGGCTGCTTCCCAGGCTGCTTCCTATATGAGCTCAAAGACAAACTAACCCCTCACCTAAACACACTGTTCAAACTGAGCCTCTCCACAGGCTATGTACCCATAGAGTGGTGCACAGCAGCAGTTATTCCACTCCACAAAGGTGGAGCCACAACAGACCCCGGGAACTATCACCCTATAAGCCTGACTAGCTTGGTCTGCAAGGCTATGGAGTGCATCATCATGGAACTCATTAACAGAGACATTGGAAACCTCCAAACACTGGACCCTACCCAGTTCAGCTTTGTTAAGGGCAGATCATGCCTCCTAAACCTGGTGGACTTCTTTGAGACAGTTACCAAGGCTATAGATGAGGGAAAGGTGGTACACACAGCCTACCTAGACCTCACAAAGGCCTTCAACACCATTGCGCATTCTGGTATTATAGACAAGCTCACCAGCCTGAACATAAACCCCTGTGTCACAAGGTGGGTTGCCAACTGACTCATGGACAGAACCCATATGGTGAGAGTTGCGGGAGCTAGGTCCGACTCTAAATCGGTTGCAAGTGGAGTTCCCAGGGGCTCAGTCCTAGGACCCCTCCTGTTCGGCATATACTTCTCAGAGGTACAGGTGAGCACAGGAGGACTATGGCTGACCAAGTTTGCAGACGACTGCAAACTAGGGGCTATAATTGACTCTCCGACTGACACAGACATCTTCCAAAAGGGTCTCATTGAGACGGATACCTGGTGTCAAAATCATGGCCTCAAGCTAAATGCCAAAAAGTGCATAGTCATCCCCTTTGGAAAAAACAAAGTACCCACAAACTACCACATAGGTGGTAGTCCCCTAAATACGGAAGACGTAATAAGGGATCTGGGGACCCAAGTAGATAGTAATCTCAACTTTGATAATCACATTGCCAAAGTGGTTAGAAAATCCTTCTACGTGGCCCACCTAATCACAAAAGGGTTCACATCCAGGTCAAAAGAGGCCATTGTACCCCTCTACTCATCACTCATCAGACCCATCATAGAGTACAACGCCCCATTTGGGATGTACCTTACAAGACACCTGCAACAGCTGGAAAGACCACAGAAGTACCTCACCAAGAGGATCACTGGCCTCAAACAGATGCCCTATGCAGCTCAGCTGAAGAAATTACAGCTGTACTCGGTTGCATACCACCTACTCAGAGGTGATCTCTGCCTGACATACAAGGCCATGTCCAAACCAGAATTGATGGACATGCTCCACCTAAAGAAAACCTTATCCCCATGAGCCACACGCTCTAGGGATCTAAACCTCACCACTACAATAAATAGGATGTGCTGGAGGGATAGATTCCTGTCCCAGAGACTTCCCATGCTTTGGAACAAGATCCCAATCTACATCAGGCAGAGGTCCTCGCTAACACTCTTCAAAAGAAATCTTGACGAGTGGATGGGAAACAGAAAGTTTACCTCTGGAATCATTTCAGTGGCTCTGCTGGACAGAGGCACAGGGAACTAATCTAAGGGGACGCGAAAGCCAACACATTCTGGCTAGGCTTACAAATGCCTTCAGGCACATAGCCTAGTACCTACCTATGAACCTATGAACCTATGATTCTGACCTTGGGTTACTGACTAGGCTTAAAGTGGCCCTTTAGACAGTTAGCTAGTATTCATCTGTATTTATTTATCTGTATATACAAATATATAATAATTTGTATGCGTGTGCATTCATTTATATTTGTTATGTATTACCCGAGGTAAAACAGTGATCCAAGTGGATCAATTTCAAGTTCAGAACAGGAAAAAAGTTCCAAATTAATAAGCAGAACAAATGCATGCAACACAAGATACAGCAAAGTTATAAGTACAATAAAGTGGAACATTAAAAACTTGATAAACAACATTAATTTAATAACTTATTAAGATTTCTAGCACCTGTTTATGTGCAGCTAAATGTGACAGAGAGAAAGAAAGACAGCGAGAGAGAGAGAGACAAATAGGGAGAGAAGTCAAATTGCAAAGTATACAGATACTATGGGTCTATATTACTTCATCAAACTTTTATTTCTGCGAATACCTAATCATCAACCCCTTTACATTGAACATCCATTCATCGAATGTTCACATCAGCGAACAGTTTTCATAGGGAAGGGAGTTAGTTAGCCATCATTAAAATTTGCTGTTTTCCCCACTGTAGTGTGATGGTGGAGTTGATATATATAAGTGGGGGGTGGGGGTGCAGCCCTTCACATTCGGTGAGCTTGAAATAATGTAGTGTGTGTGTGATGATCACTGTGGTGGGCAAGCAATACCCTTCCCTATGAAAACCATTCACTGATGTGAACATTCGATGAATGGATGGTCGCTATAAAGGGGTCGATGATTAGGTATTTGTGGAAATAAAACTTTGATGAAGTAATATAGACCCAGTACTACATATACCATATATATTTATCAACATATCAACATAACATTTATATTTAAGTTTATGTGTTTAAATGGGATCACTACATAATCTCGAAAGTTTGAAATACCGAATTTCAAACTTTCGAGACTACATAGCCGAAACCCCTAATTACTGAAAGACCAGAAGCGCTAATTTCAAAATCCCGATCATCGGGAGTTTGACATTCACGTTTCTGGTGTTGTGGTATGGTGGAAGGTCAGGTAAGTATCTATGTTTAAATGTGTTGGTTAGGGATTTAGTGTGTAAGTGTGTGTTGTGACCGTGATGTGTGTGCGCGAGGGGAATGTAGGTGTGTGGTGGTGTTTCGTGTGATTGTGTATTTAGTGTGACCTTGGAGTTAGAATATTTAAGTAGGGGGGTGTGGGGGGCACAGCCCCCCACATGGGGGGGTGCAGGGGGGCTTGCCCTCCTGCTTGTCTGTAGTTTAGGTTTGCGTGTTTGTGTTCTGGGGTAAGGTGTGTGTATGTGTATGTGTGTGGTGTATGTTGAGTGTAGTTTCTGTAGTTTGAATTTCGCGGTTTTGATGTTTCAGTATTTTAGTGTTTCGGTTTGGGCATCAGTAGTTTGGGTTTTCAGGATTTAGTAGTGGTTCCGTTTAAATAAAGACAATAAAGCAGTACAAATCATTAAGTACAGATTTCAGGACACATTGTAAGTATACATTTATTTCAAAAGAGTACAAATACTGGAAATTAGTTTACAGCAGCTAAACTTGAAGTGGTAAACAGCATAAAAGGTGGCAATGCCAAAACATGCCTTTCACCTGTGCCTCATTACATCGAACATTCCTTATTTTGAGTCTTACAAAGTCCACATTCCATTCTGCTCCACAATGAAACAATCTGATACCCTTTCATGGTTTAGACTTTTTAATACATATCCATTACAAATAATGTTGAATCATACTACTTCATCAAAATAACATTTTATAAACATAAAGCAGACTAAAAATGAGGAATGTTCCTCCAAATGAGGTACAGATGAGAGGCATAGTTTGGCAGTGTCACCTTTCATGCTGTTTATCACTGCAAGTTTAGCTGCAATAAAATAACATCCAGCATTTGCAAGAAAGCAGCTTATATATATTTTTTCATGTCTATGTTTTAGCTGGAGATTTTGCTTCCCACACCCTACTTGCTGCATGTTATCTTTTATCAGAAGGGGTCAGGCTTTCACCCCAATTCACCCAGCAAAAATATGAACATTACAAACATTTCCATTTTAACCATGCTGTGAGCTTCCTAGTTGAGTTTGTTAGTAAAATGTTAGTAAATATTCTACATTTTTCCCATTTGCCCCATATTATGAGGTAATATTCCATATTTTAGAGATGGAATGAGAGCTGTGTGCTACATAGATCATAAGAAGGTTCTATACACAACTAGTGTTTTATTTTTAACACTTCTTTATTTTGTGACTGGATTATGTACCTATTGGGCTCCTCTATAGATGGTCGAGATGAAATTCCATGAGCATTAGCTACCCCAAAAGCAAAATGTGCTAAGGAACAAAAAGCTGTTAGCTGTGTTTGACAGGAAATCATTACCAGTAAGATTTCTGAGCGTACACTGTCACTGATTACCTATTTTGGGTAGTTTTCTTGTTTCTTGAAGTTGTTGCATGCCTCTTATCCTCTCAATGCAAGAAATCTGGACAAAGTCAAAAACAATGGGGGAAAACAAAGGTCTAAAAATACGGCCAGATTTTAAACATTGCTCATATAAACTTAATTACTAAAATAGCAGGTTTTGCATTATAATGTATTTTCGTAAAAATATTATGTCTGAAATGTTTCTCATTATTTAGTATTATTTAGTGACTTCAATAATTTGCCGGAAAATCACAAAGTTTATGAGGATCTGACCAAAAATATAAGGCAAAAATGTGGACATTATGTTAAAATCTGGACAGCTGAGAGGTATGATTGGTGTGACCATGGAATTGGCATATATAAGTAAAGTTCAGTGAATGGGGGTATGGGGCTTGCCCACACATTAGGGAGTTGTGGGGTAGCTTGCCTCTCACCCCACCACCAGCAAAAAAAAAAAAAAACATTTAAAGTTACCTTTTTTCAATTTTTTGTGTTTCGGGCATTAGTTTTTGGCATTTGTGATGCTCCCAGTTTTGCCTTTTGACAACCTACAGTAGAACTCCAAAAAAGCCGAAAAAAACACAAACTGGATAAGAAAGCTAGAAAACCACTCCACTGGTCACCTACAAATGAAATATAAGGTCTGTTTTATTAAGCGCTTTTAGTCTATCCTTATAGGGAGACTTCTTCAGATAACAGACATCTACAAATGCAAAGTTTAAATAAAAAGTCATCAGTCATGTGGCACTTAACACACACCTCCATTTAAAAACACCCTTCCCTATAACATCCACATATTATTAACTGTGCATTTATTTCAATAATTTATGAATAATGCCTTAAATATCCTCATATTAAAATATTTAGCCTAAAATTCATAATTAACATACTTACTTATTCCATTTATATTTTTATTAACTTCATTCTAAAAAAATGTTTTAAAAATATTAAAATATTAAGATAATTTATCCTAACACATTCTATCTGCATAACAGAACCTTACAACCAGAGGGCATGGACACATTTCTACCTTTCATGCGCCTACCTCTCTAGGTTTTTCAATTTAAGAATACACAGGATAGAATATACTTCATTCAATCCTGGACAATGGCAGGGATCTGAATGAAGCTGCCACCTCAATTCAAGTTTCTCCAACAGTAATGAATTGGGACCACCTCTTCCATTTGAATTCACACAGTCAATAGCCCTAAATTTAAAAGTATGGTCTGGGAATGCTTCAACATGTCTAGCTAGGGCACTTTCTTTTTTCATTTTAGAAATATAATATAAATGCTCATATACTCTTTCCCTTAACCTGCGGTCCATTTTTCCAATATAGAAAGCTGGACAGTGTTGGCACCGAGCCATGTACACTACTGCTCTACTCTGACAGTTAAACTTATGCTTGGTTACATATTTCTGTTCCCTCAACGTAAAGCATTGGCTAACCTGCATGGGTTTGCAAAAGTTGCACATATTACATTTACCCATACCTGTTCGTGTACTTACACCTTTTGTCTTGTATTGTAATATGTTTCACAGGTTTTGCCCTCATTGGAATACTATTCTTGGTGTTTCACAGAATTGATGCCTGAGAGCATTGTCAATCATAATTAATGACCAATTTTTGTTAATCAGGGAGTATAAAGCTGGAGCATTGACACTATATCTAGTAATGAGAGCTGTAGTACTATATTCTCTCGCCCTTGGTACCATACTCATGTCATCTACATTATTACCTCCTATCGTACCCTTAATACTCAAGATTGGTTTATAAAAACTACCAGCCCTCTTGTCCTGAACTTCTCTGATCAATTCATTGATTAATTGTTCTAGATAACATCTTACCCTAAACATGTTCCTCAGGTTATTGCATTCCAACACAAATTCATCATCACTAGTCACCATCCATGCAGCTCTTACTAATTGCCCCTTGACTACTGAACGGATGGCAACTAGTAAAGTGAAGAAATGTGTTGGAATATGTTTCCTTCCAGAAAAATATGTGCACAATAACTGTTGGTAATGCTGTTTTTCCTTAAGTTTACATCCAAGTAGGCTATTGATTCAGTGCCGAAAGTAAATGTGAATGAAAAAAAAAATGTAAAAAAAAGCGCTTAATAAAACTGACCTTATATTTCATTTGTGGGTGATCAGTGGAGTGATTTTCTAGCTTTCTAACCCACAGTAGAATTCAGCTTTGTTTATTACTGACATTTCCACCACTATTTTGAAAAAAAAAATCCTATCAAATCTCTCCTCAGGGGTCCATTCTTTAAGGTTCTTTATGGCTATACATAATAATAACAATTATAATAATGGTAATTTTCTCCCTTTAACCTTTCCATACCACCATACCTCAACTGTCTAGATTTTCTCAGAATGCCCTCATTTTTGCTTCATATTTTTGTCTTTTCATCATAAAATCTGTAATTTTATAGCGAATCACTAAGGAATGAAGTCAGTAAATAACATACATTTGAATTTCAGACTTTATAACCTTCAGAAAATTCATGCAAACACAAAAGGTGTTATTCTAGCATCTTTCTAAGTTTATAATTACCAATATTTAAAATCTGTCCCTAGGTTTGGTCCTTGCTCTCCACCTCACCTCCCACCACCACAGGCTTTGTCTATATAAGAGGTTGAATGGTATGCATGTCATCATTTGCGCACCTGTTTTAGAAACAAAGATTAATACTGTAAAATGGAATTGAAGGTCCATATTCTCTAACTGCTGATGTTACATAACTTACGAGCAAGTTATACAACAAACGTTAAATAAAATAAACTAAAACAAATACACGCCAGTTGCGCATTACGAAACTGCACAACCTGGCCCAAAGACTTTAAGGGAATTATCTAGCTTGAGTCACGCATGACAAAACTACAAATTATTTTAGCATGTACACAATGCCTCTATATACGCATTAATAATAAATTGCACAAGGAATGTGTGCCTCTGATTACCTTCAAATTATGGATATTTCCACGTAAAATTGTCTGTCTAATTCCATTAGGAAAAAAACTTGTGTACCATTTAGAAGACGTCTATTCAACTTTCCAACGAAATCACCATTCAAAATCGTTAATTTATTTTAGAAGCACTTTTCTTCATCTTTAAAAAGGGTAAACATATGACAACAAAATAGTGAGAAAGCGTTCCTTACCTTGGGTGTTTTCTTTTCAGTGTTCTTGCTCACTAATACTGGGTTATCATACTTTAACAAAGAATCTACGGGCGGAATCATCCTTCAAATGAAGCTGCAACACTTCAAGGCAAGTCTCCAAACTAGTGATCTTGTAATAACGATTTATTGCCAATATCTTGAATGACAACAAACTGTTCAAGCTATTTATTATATTATACTCTGTTTCGAGTCATACCCCCATCCAGACTCATTACCTCAGCTGCTCTGCTACCATCCCTAAGGTAACTTATGTTTGGTGTTACTATGGGAACTAAGAATGACAAGGCTCCACCAGAAAACTTACTCCGGAGGGAAACCACGTCTGAAACTCAGGGTTAGGAAGGCATCCTAAACGTGGATGTACAGTAATGTAGTTAGTGTCCTTGAGAGATATTCAGTAGGTACGGATTGTAAGCATTACTTTTATAACCGTATGTTATAAAAAAAACTAATCACGTCGATTGGGAAGCTTACACAATATATGTTTTGGGGTGGCGGTGCGGAACATGTGAAGGAACACACAGGAATGTACTTGCTTATTACAGGAATAAGAGTTCTGGCACTTGGATGTGCTACTATATGATGCGAGCTTCTTAAATAAGCACCTTGATATCAGTTTTGGAGCTGTAGCTTCTGTTGCAAATATTATATTATATCTATTCATGTTTATATAAATACGGTATTTTAAATAATAGGCAAACATTGATTCATTCTTCAAGATGAGGCTTTTAAGGTGTTTTCCACGCAGGTCACAGTTCCTCTCCCTTTTGACTTGCCATTTCGAGGAGCAGGCAGCGGCAATTTGACACGGGGTAAACGGGTACTCCATGTAAGCCACAGTACAGACTTACATTTAGAAGACGATATTGTCTAGCACAAGAGTGCAAAGTACCCTAGTTTCAAACACAAAACTGAAACTAAAGCGATACTAGTGAGCCAGCAAAGAACGTAACTATCCAAAGTCAAGTATGTTTGTTATATTTCTAGCTATCCAGTTAAAGACCTTTTAATTCCATGTTTAGGAAGTATAACTTAGAAAAAAGCAATTAAGACCGCCCAGTGAGGGCTTGGGGAGCACGAGTCTTGAAATTGATAAACAGTTCCAAAAAATATAATCACACACCATGCTAAAAAAAATATTACCAGTGTATCACTTGCGGGCGACCCCCCTCCCCCACAACATTTAGTTAAAAAAGGTGTATAAGAGCAGGAGAGCTATGGGATCGACACTAATCCCATTTAATATGATGTGTTATGTTTTTAGCATAACTTCTAGCCTGAAATATTTTAAGAAACATCAAAACACATGTTCAGTAAAGTCCATAACCTCCCTAATTACTTTACAAAAAAGATAGAAGGTGGCTTCAAAATAAAGGTGTTGCTGCATGCAGCAATTGAACGAATGAAACTAAGTGGAACAGGACAGAGACAATTCTGGACATGGTTATAGTTTATGAATGATATGGCCTACACCACTGTACCTGCATGGTAGTTATCTTACAGCAGTACATTTCAGTCTACATGCTTGAGGGTTTATGTTCTGTGCTACTGACTTCTACCAGGGGAACAGTCAAATGCATGCTCCACAAATTCATATCATTACCTCACAAATTGCTTGGGTTCGTGTAGCAGCCCAGATGCTAAAAGAGTCAGCCAGGGAAAGCTATGAGTAAGTGGCCAAAGCCAGCGTGCTTATTCCGGGGAATGGCATAGATCCTGCTACTGGCTTGCCACCTAGGAAAAACCTCAGGCATGTATTGTAAGCAGGAAGGCAGGCCTCAAGAGTCAGAAATGCAACCCAGAAGTGACTCACTTCAGAAGTGTAAAGAGTGTGCAGAAGTAAGCATGTACACTGGGATCAGTGTAGCAGGCACTGTAATATGCTTGCTGGTTAACAGGAGGAGGGAATTATTATAAAATCCTTTAGGATCACAGCCATAAACTTCAGCTCTCACCTTCCTTTCTAAGAGTCTATGGATGCTGAAATCAAGGTGAGAAAGAAACAGGCCAATGGAGGATACAGCCATGGTATTTGGAGCTGGTGGGTGGAAACAAAATATAGGAAATAATGTGATAACCTAGGACAAAGAAAAACTACATCTTTGCCCAAAGTGATCAAGCACTGTATGCAGTAAATTAGTAATATGATCTCTCCTCTTTTTAATTTCTCCAAGTCTTTTGGGTTTCTATTACCATGATGGGAATGGACACCATTCCTAAGTCAAAGTACAATTAAAGTTCATGAAATTAGTATTGTTTCAATCTTTGATATCAGCCAAAAGTGCTCTATACAGCACCCGTAATGTGCCTAGTAATGACTCCTGAAATTCATACAGTGTTACATATATTGGTAACATATCTAAATATGATTGTAGATTCTTTTTTATAAGACCCATTGCTCCTTCTACTATTGGAACTGTCTGGGTATCTTTCTTCCACATTGCTCTCTTTTCTGCCTGGAAATCCTGATATTTTATGTCTTTGTGTCTCTTTGTATGCAAGACACTGTAGTCAATGGGTGCAGCGATTTCAATGATCAATGCTACTTTTGTCTTCTTTTTATGGACCACTATATCTGCATCTATCTTTTGAACTGTTGGTAATGGGTTAGCCCATGTGATGTAGACTTCATGATTTTCTATGATGCTGTGTGGCTTATGTTTCCAGTGTTTTTCAGCTACTTCAATACCATAATGTTTACACAATCCCCGATGCAACATTCAGTATGCACTCCTTCTACCATTTGTATGTCACAACCAGCAACAGTGTGTGTGTGACTGTTTCCAATTCTGTTTTACAAAACCTATATTTGTTTACATATGACAGTATGTGTTAGATTATGTTCTTTGAATCCTTCAAGAACCCCCTCCCAACAAAGACGTGTATATTTATTCTTTCTTAATTACTTTAACAAAACTGAATAGCAGGCATACAACATGCTTCAGCTTTGAGGGTAATAATCACAGAAGATCCATATAATTTTCTGCCTTCTCTAGAATAACCACAAATAACATGTATGTTTTCTCAGGAGTCTCTCCTCCATAATTCATAATTTTGCCTTTTTATTCCGTTAAAATCCCATTTCACTTCCTTGTGCACCTTTATACACATTCTTAGTCTTGGTGGACACTGGTCGCTCCATTCATGACAACTGCCCCAGTTTAGCTGTCAAGAACAGGCAGGTTACGCCTACTTTCCTAACTCTATGTTATAGCCAAAAAATATACCATGTAAGACTGGGCTTAACATAAAATCCTGAAACACTCTGTGACAATGTGAAGTACTGCCAGTTATGTCAGGAGAAGTAGGGCAGTGGATGTGTAACATATGCCAGCACAGCTAGGGGGAATTTTATACAGAATTATGTCATTTGTATATCAAACTAATTTGTACAGATGCTTGTGTTGAAAAATGTATTTGTAAAGTTGCTTGTGTTAAAAAATCTACCAGCAGTGGGTCCCAACTGTATTGTAACTGATTAAATGTATATGGCTTAACAAAGGATACTGGAAGAGAATAGGTTAAGCTCAGTCCCAGCTAACATTGAAAAATAGTGAGACATTAAATTAAGTAATTTAGGCCATAAAGATTGTATCTTACAGGTCTGAAGGCAGCCGTAGACAAAATGTCTGGGAAAACAAGCACTACGAAGCATTCTGTATTGTCTTTAGCAGTTAATTAATTGCTACTCTGGAAGGGTGGATGTTTGAAATTGTTTTATGACTTCCAGAAGCTGCATCAGATCTTAGCAAGCTCTATGTGTGTGTGTTATTGTCGAATATATGCTAAATCCTGGCAATTTCTAACAATGGGGGGGTTGCATGGGAACCAGAAGTCAGATGACCAGATGTATGTGATGCCATTCTGTAATCTGTCATTAAAATGATGTTTTTATACCAGCTGAGACTGAAGTTTCAGAGCATTCTGTTCTTGGAACCTGATATAGAAGGACCCCTCATCTACTTCATCTTGCCTTACTCTAGTAAGTGAACCAGAAAATAGTAATTCTTTAGATCAGTCAGGAAAATATAGTGAGATTAGTTAAGTATGTTTTCTGTATCTGTGTGAATCTATTCATGTGTGTTATTTTCATATTTCCTGTGGTTGAAACTCTGGCATTTATTGTAAATAGATATTTAGCATTTTCATGTTCTTTTATTATTTATTATTGAATATATTTAAACTTTTCATTATGGCTGGTCCTTTAG
>NC_056726.1:1633296484-1633301484 GCF_019279795.1 Protopterus annectens | reverse complement strand
GGATATAATGAAACATATGATGGAAGTGGATGCAATAAGAGAAGGTTCAGCGAAACCTTACTTCTCAGCAAGAAATGAGGATATTAGGTTATGCCATCAGTCAGCACAGGATGTCTTAAGGTTTCCATTATTTTATACTAGGGATGTAAATAAGATCACAGACATCGTTAGACAGCATTGGCAGGTGTTGAATTTAGATGAAAGTCTGAGTAAGTTGGTGGGAGAAGGTCCACGGTTTACATATAAGAATAGACAGAACTTGAAAAGTAAGCTGTGTAATAGACCACTAACTAGGAATATGATGGTGAGGGAGCAACGTAACACGGTCCCTTGTAATAATTGTAATCAGTGCCATTTTATAGATGACAGGAAAGACTTTCAACACCCATTAACGAAAGTAGAGTATGTGTTCACCACAGATACAAGTTGTATTAGTACATATGTAGTTTATTTGGCCCGTTGCGTTTCCTGTACAGCGTTCTGGGAAGACCTGTAGACAGCTCACGTGAACATGTATATGCAGTCAGTACTGGATCTGACAGTAATGCATTAGCGAAACACATTAAAATAATGGGAGCTGAGCATGAGTTTGTATTTAGTGTACTGCAACAATTAAAGACCAATATTAGGGAGGGATGTAGATACTTGCCTTTTAGAATGTGAACTTAAATGGATTATCAGGCTCAGGGCAGATAAAATCCCTGGCATTAATGACAAGGTGCAAGTGAAACCTGCCCTTAAGAGGAAGAGGATTTTTAGACCTTAGTATATGCTCACTACTAAGGGTTAAATCAGGAAAGGTGTGCCCTCATTTAATGATGTCATTTTTAGTTGTTTTAATTTGAACCTATTGGGTTTGATTTCATTGTATTTAAATGTTTTTACTGACTATGCACTTTGTAGTTTGATAAAGCCGTGGAGGTGAAAGCGCTTACTGACAGTGCTAGCATACAATAAATCTTTTTATACTGGAATTGTTCGTGTTGGTGTTCTTATCGTGGTTTGGAACAAGGAACCAATTCTTTGAAGACTGGGAGTGATATATTTTACAGCCATTCACTTCACTTGCATGTGGACTTTTATTTTTGACTTTTTATTTCAAGTTGCAGTGAAGTTAATCTGTTTGGTGGTTTGTGCTGGCTGTTTTATTGTTATTATATCGTTAGACCACCAGAGGGAGATGGCTGTACCTGAAGCAAGTACTGAGCTGGAGTTGCCTTATAGGCCAGATGAACCGGAAGTGTTAGAGCGGAGTGTATCCAGGTTTGAAGATTGCCTGAACTCGAAGGAGAATTTGCTGCTGGCGTATGAACCAGATTCGTTTTCGGATGGGTCGAATGACTTGGATAATGCAGTGGAGTTAGGGGAAGTTTTAAATCGATTGGAATTGGACTTTGTTAAGCTGAAAAAACTACAGTTGCAACGTCAACACTTTGAAGCATGCATTTTGAAACGCGTAGTTCCTCGTGGACTTCGCGTATTCAAAATGCCAACTTCAGGTAACACTTATCCTTCTTTGCTACAGAAGTAGCAGCAACTTAATTTGAACTTGAGTTTTGACTACATGAAACTCTTGAATGAGTTTCATTTGAAAGAAGAACAAGAACTGCGTTTGAAAGTGAATGAACAGTATAATAATGTGTTACTGAAGTATAAGGGACTGAATGCTTCAAGCGGTATTGAGAGGCTGTTGGACAATGTGAAATTGTTTGAGAAGCGCTTACTTGAGCAAAAGCGCAGTAAACTTTTAAGAGATATTACTGATTTTAAATGTGGCCAAGTCTTTACTTGGCCCCGTGTCGTGTAGGATACACGCTCCGATGCACGGAGCAGTGTGAATACTTTTAATGGTAATATAAGGGGTAGGAGGGATTGGTCTAATAATGTAAGGGATGTTAACAATGTATGTTTAAATGAAAATGTTGTTAATGTGCCTATTGAGATTAATGAGGGCATACGCAGTACAGCTAACTTGCACTTGAATGAGATTGATGTAGTGAACCCTAATAATAGGAATACACTGAGCAACAAGGTTGCTATTAATAATCTTAATAATACTGATACTTTGAATGTGGTACCTGGGGGCATTAATATGTCTGATGGTAGTACCTGTTCGTTCAATGATGCGGTGTCAACAGAAGTATTGAAACAAGTGAGGAATGATGATGTACCCGTGGTTAGAAGGAAGGTAATGAGTAATGGAGGTAATTCATTCCCACAGGTATTTCCCGCTGCATCTGTGAGTGGTACGAACACACCAGCCCCTTTCCCAATAGCCAGCAATGGACAATTAGGGAGACGGAGGTCACAGAGCAGGGGACGGAACAAGAGGAAAGGTTCAGGAGGGGAGCATACAGGACCTACCCTCAAGAGGATGTGGGAAAGGGTAGGGGGTCCCTAGTAATTAACCTCTCGAAGCGTGATCTCACTAGGTATGAAGAAGAGGTATTAGATAGAGGCCTGAGTTTCATACCAACCAGAGACAGTGACATAACTGATTCGATAATAGACCTCAAATTATTTCTAAGGAAAGTACAGTTAAGAATGGACTATGGAGGGAATAATGAGAGGCTGGAAGGGATAGATAGATTTCGTCCCAACAGCTTGTATATACCCCCTTTGCATCCGTTGTTAGAAACCTTTTATAAGTTGGTGGAGAATGATTTGCACATGTATTATAATGATATGAAAAAGGGAATGAATAAAAATGTTAAGTACAACCTTACTTATATGCAAAGGAAGGCCCTGAATGATTTAATGGAAGATAGTAACATTGTCATTAGACCCTCAGATAAGGGAGGACCGGTAGTGGTCCTAGATAAGGAGGAGTATATACGTAGTATGACTAGTTTGTTGGATGATGAGGGATTTTATACTAAGATCAGTCTGAATGAGGTTGGTATGAAGTTATTTCAAGTGTTTGATGTGTTGGATGATTTATATCAGAGTAAGATGATCCCTGATTCGTTGTTTAACTACTTGAAGGTTAGGAACCCTAAGATACCAGAAATAAAAGGCCTCCCTAAGGTACATAAGTCAATTATCCATCCACCCATGCGCCCGATAGTGGCAGGACAGGGATGGTTTACGGAACCTTTTTCTATCCTAGTGGAGTATTTCCTGAGGCCTTTGGTTGAGAAGAATAAGTATGTTTTGAAGGATAGTAAACAATTCTTGATAGAACTGTATGAATATACGAGAGAGCTACATGATTATGAGGAGTATATCTTAGTGACTTTGGATGTAGTTAGCCTCTTCACAGTTATCCCTAATATTGAAGGGAATATTAGGTGTCAGAACTATATGAGGAGGAATGGTGATTTTGAAGAGACATTTATAGAAATACTAACTTTATTTCTGGAGATAGTATTGGAGAATAATGTTTTCCTTTTTGGTGAAGAGTTGTATCTGCAAAAAGATGGCGTAGCTATGGGCACTTCATGTGCCAATAGCTACGCCAATATAGTAATGGCAGAATGGGAAGAAGAGGTGTTATTCAAGATGGATTTGTTTGTAGAGAAAGTGGGGTATTACAGACGTTTGGACCTTTTCTTTATATGGAAAGGCGATGAGGCATCTCTAACAATGTTTGTTGATAAGATCAATGAGGTTAGTGGTTATTTGAAGTTCGTCTTGAACTATTCTAGAGATGAGCTTCCATTCTTAGATGTAAACATTACTAGATTACCAAGTGGACTTTTGAATACGTCTATATATAGGAAATCCTGTTTTAGGAATAGCCTTTTACATAGACGTTCAATGCACCCAAATTATGTATTTGCTAATATTATGAGAGGTCAGTCCATGAGGGCATCTAGATTGAACCCCAGCCCCCTAGGGTATGAATTGGAAGTACGAAGCCTTAAGAATAGGTTAATTGAGAGGGGGTATGATTCAAAGGATATAATGAAACATATGATGGAAGTGGATGCAATAAGAGAAGGTTCAGCGAAACCTTACTTCTCAGCAAGAAATGAGGATATTAGGTTATGCCATCAGTCAGCACAGGATGTCTTAAGGTTTCCATTATTTTATACTAGGGATGTAAATAAGATCACAGACATCGTTAGACAGCATTGGCAGGTGTTGAAATTAGATGAAAGTCTGAGTAAGTTGGTGGGAGAAGGTCCACGGTTTACATATAAGAATAAACAGAACTTGAAAAGTAAGCTGTGTAATAGACCACTAACTAGGAATATGATGGTGAGGGAGCAACGTAACACGGTCCCTTGTAATAATTGTAATCAGTGTCATTTTATAGATGACAGGAAAGACTTTCAACACCCATTAACGAAAGTAGAGTATGTGTTCACCACAGATACAAGTTGTATTAGTACATATGTAGTTTATTTGGCCCGTTTTTCCTGTACAGCGTTCTACGTTGGGAAGACCTGTAGACAGCTCAGGGAACGTATACATGAACATGTATATGCAGTCAGAACTGGATCTGACAGTAATGCATTAGCGAAACACATTAAAATAATGGGAGCTGAGCATGAGTTTGTATTTAGTGCACTGCAACAATTAAAGACCAATATTAGGGGAGGGGATGTAGATACTTGCCTTTTAGAATGTGAACTTAAATGGATTATCAGGCTCAGGGCAGATAAAATCCCTGGCATTAATGACAAGGTGCAAGTGAAACCTGCCCTTAAGAGGAAGAGGATTTTTAGACCTTAGTATATGCTCACTACTAAGGGTTAAATCAGGAAAGGTGTGCCCTCATTTAATGATGTCATTTTTAGTTGTTTTAATTTGAACCTATTGGGTTTGATTTCATTGTATTTAATTGTTTCTACTGACTATGCACTTTGTAGTTTGATAAAGCCGTGGAGGTGAAAGCGCTTACTGACAGTGCTAGCATACAATAAATCTTTTTATACTGGAATTGTTCGTGTTGGTGTTCTTATCGTGGTTTGGAACAAGGAACCAATTCTTTGAAGACTGGGAGTGATATATTTTACAGCCATTCACTTCACTTGCATGTGGACTTTTATTTT
>NC_056726.1:1633286484-1633293984 GCF_019279795.1 Protopterus annectens | reverse complement strand
CCTTTGCGCTAGTAAAAATAATTTTATATTAATGTGCTCATTTAATTCGGGTCTTTTATCAGAAACTAACCTAAGCTGCCATTTTTTTTTTTTTGAGTTCCAATAGTATACTAAGGTCACCTCTGAAGTTACCAACTTGAACATTATGTAAAACAAAAAATGTAAACTTTCTAAAGTCTGAACACTCTGTTGCATGTTTAGCGAGACATTACTGAAATCACTTTTTTGATGGCTGTAATGTGTTCATATATTCTTTTAGAAAGATTTCTGATGGTCTTACCTACAGAATAACAGTCACAGATCTATAATCTTTATAGATACGGATATCTATATCTCTGTGTACATGTGTAGATATATATATACATAATCTATATATAGCCATCTCTCTCTCTTTCTGTATATATATATATATATATATATATATATATATATATAAATATATATAGCTATATATCAAAATATCTTTGTTTATAGACACACACACACACACGACTACTTAATAAGGACAAAATTCCAAAAGGTTGACTTTTAAAATGCCTAGACCACAATCCCAAATGTTTAAAATGCTGACAACTTAAATCGCTGACTTTTGAAATTTCCAATGTTCAAAATACCAATGCAATTCTGTTTTAATTCAACCCAGGAAGCAAGAAGTTATTTTGTGTAAATAGTTTACTGTCTCTTTAAATCTCTGTACAAGGTGCATAAAACAAACAAAAAATGTGGCGAACATGTTATAGGAAAGTTCAGGAGTAGTTGGCAATATTTATTTAACTATAACTTCTCAAAAACATAAACAAGTGTTAGTTTTCGATCGTTACATTTACCACATGGAGAGATGTAGAAAATTAAAAAATACTGGGGGTGCCAATACAAAAACGCTTACAAATGTAAAGGATGAGCTTTAACTAGTTTAGTAAGTGAGGGTGAAAAACTTGAAAAGTCAGTTGTACATAACCATGGAATACTGAGCGATTTACTTTGCAAAAGAGTTACTTTTGTGTGTTTTGAAGAGTTGCGTGCATAAATTGCACTATTTTGTTTTTTGTTTTGGATTTCTACACTTATACTGCTGAAGGGAAACTGTTGCATGTCTGCTTTATTTGTTTTGGAGTTTTAAAAGTCGGATTTCTGAATTGTGCTATTTTGAAAGTCAGTGGTTTAAGTTGTCAGCATTGTAAACATTCAGAATTGTGGTCTTGGTATTTTAAAAGTCGGTCTTTTGGTATATCAACCTTAAGAAGTAGACCCATGTCCACAAATTTATATATATATATATATATATATATATATATATATATATATATATATATATATATATATATATATATATATAATATATGTGTAGAAATATAACTTTCTATATCTATGTTCCTCTTATATATAGCTATCTATCTCCCTTCATACCTCTCAACTGTCCTGATTTTCGCAGAATGTCCAGATTTTTGTCTCATATTTTGGTCTATTTCTCATTCAGTTGTGGTTTTCTGGCAAGTCACTGGCAAATTAGTGAGGACTGAAGTCAGAATTTAATGGCAGACAATTGAGTTTCAGACTTCATACCCTTCAGAAAATTCATTCTAATGCAATATCTGTTATTCTATCAACTTTCTAAGTTTGTAAGAACAGTATTTAAAAAGTGTCCTTATTTTTGGGCCTTTGTCCCCCCATTGTTTGTGCCTTTGTCCAGATTTCTTGCTCTAAGAGGTTGAGAGGTATAGTCTCCCTCTCTCTCTCTCTCTATATATATATATATATATATATATATATATATATATATATGTATATATATATATATATATATATATATATATATATATATATAAAACCTGTATATCTCTAAGTGGCTTTATATCTATGTATAAATACATATATATATATATATATATATATATATATATATATATGTGTGTGTGTGTGTGTGTGTGTGTGTGTGTGTGTGTGTGTGTGTGTGTATATATATATATATATATATATATATATATATATATATATATATATATATATAGATAGGTGTAGATAGTCAGATATAGATATATCTGTGAATCTATATCTATCTATAGATAGACAAATATAGATGTATAGCTAGAGATTTATATCTATATATCTGTATGAATCCTGGCTTGCCAAATCTCAGCTCATACTTAACCCCAGTAAAACTAAAGTTATGATCTTCCATCCCACTAGAGCCAATGACCTTTCCTCATCCTTCTTTGTCAAAGCAATAGGTAATTCAGCTATTACTCCAGTATCCTCTACAAAACTCTTAGGCATCATGACTGACAACAACCTGAAATTTGACATACATATATCCCAAACTATAAAGAAAGTTAATAAAACACTAGGTGCACTCTGTGGAAATAAACAATTCCTAACCAACAAAACCAGGATAGTCATTGCAAGAACTCTTTTGTCTACCATTCTTTTTGCTTCACTCATACTCAAACTAAAGAATACAGACCTAAGAAAACTTGAAACTTGTTATAATAAAATAGCAAAATTCATTAAAGACTCTACATCTTGATCACACCACTGTCTAGCCCTAAAACAACTTTCCTGGCTGGAACTTCCACATTTACTAGCCTATAGTCAGCTGATAATTGCTCAGAAACTACTCTACCAGCCAGAAAAAAAAATTCTTCAAAACTTAATTGAAACCTACTCCAATAACCGAGTGTTACGCTGCAACAACACATTTTTATTAAAAGTAAACAAAGCTAAAAATACTGCTGGAGACTCTCTTTTCACAATCCATATAGCTAAAATCTGAATTTACTCCCTGAAACCATTAGATCAACTTCTACCACTGTTCTCTTTAAAAAGCTACTCAAAATCCACTGCTCTAGTACATGGTTCAGCTCATGCAACAGTCCAGGTTAGCTCTGACCTATACAACACACCTCACCAACCCTTAATAATCAATCTTTGCAAAAAAGTAATCTCCACTTCTGTCTTACTAATTTTTCCTCATTGACTCCATCTCCTACTGACTTACACAACTATCTCTATATCCCCCTCAATTTCTGTAAGTCAGAATATTGAATTTCACCTTTATAATTCAAAATACATCAAAATGCATTTCTACTGTCAGTCAGTTGTAGGATTTCATAAATATTCTAGCACGAAACACAGTATATAAGGATCTATATGAGAAGGAATGCTGTTTTATCTTGCTAAAGCTATGCTTATTATTGCAATATGGAAGAGTGATTAATTATATGGATTTGTATATCTAACTGTATGTATTTTATGTCTAGTCTACCTATATCCTGTGTATCAACTTATCATATGTACATGTAACTGTGATGATAGGAGGTACTGCCAGCCATGCCAGACCGAAGTAGGGCAGTAGATTTAAGACTTGTGTCAGCACAGCTCGCTGGAATTTTATAAATAATTTTATGTCTTTTCTATATCAAGCTGATTTGTATAGATGCTTGTGCTGAAAATGTATTTGTGAGCTCTGCTTGTGTTAATTGTGTTAAAATGTATCAACAGTGCACCATGCTGAAATGAAGAAAAATGTACATGCATTATGGTATCTGAATTAAATGTATATGTTTTAACAGAGGACACTGGCACAGCAATGGTTAACCGGCTGGCTTATTTTAAGAAAAATAAGGGAAATGTAAATGAGTTGTTAAATCATTGAATGGAACCCCACAGTGTAAGAAGGCCCAGAGATGGTAGGAGCAGCCATTATCTGTTAGCTTTTGTAAAGAAGGGGGGAAGTATTTTAAATGTTTCTGACTCCTAAGCATTGCCATAAAAGCTCGAAATGTGTATTGTAGCAGTTTGCTAAAGTCTTGTCTCAAACTTCAGAAGGAGACATTGTGGGATCCTAGAGTCAGGTGACCAAATGAGGTCATTCTGCAAGTCATCTCGGATATTTTATTTTACAGGGAGTAATTTCAGAATACAGAGTATTCTGTTTGGGAGCCTGACTAGAAAGACTGCTCATGTATTTTATCTTGCCTTGCCCAAGTAAGTTATTAGGGAGCAGTATAATTCTCTTGGATTCAGTCAGGAATATAGTGAAGCTTAGTTTAGATACTGTTTTTCTTTATTTGCATGAGTCTGTCCATCAATGTTGTTTTCAATATTTTCTGTGATTTGAACTCTATGTTTTACTGTGAATATGTATTCATATTTCATTCTCGGTATTATTTATTATTAAATATATTTAAAACCTTTATTGGCTGGTCCCTCAGTATATAAACTTTGAAAGTACTTATATTTATTTGGTAACACTGTGTGGGCCACTCCAGAAGGCCTAGGTATCTTGGTGAACTACTACCATTTGTATTAGTGTTAATATTACACAGTATAATTGGAAACCCTTTATTAAGGACCTTACAGTAGCTGATTCTAGAGTGTCTGGTGGTAGTGAATCTACCATATAGTCTGGGCAGAAGAGAGAATAGCTAGTAAACCTGTTCCAGCTTTACCCATGTGTGTGTGTGTATGTGTGTGTGTGTGTGTGTGTGTGTGTGTGTGTGTGTCTGTGAAAATTAAATCATAGAGTGTGTATGTCAGCTACTTGAGGCAGGGACACAAAGCACTCGGTTTACAGAGAGGGTACTGGAAGGCATGGCTTGGACACTCAGCTGAGGACCTAACCCTACAGCTGTACCAGTGGGAAGTCTTATTGGGGATCTGGAGGGAGACAGATATAGAGGCATCCAGACCACCAGCTGAGTGTGTTCCCTGTGTGCTCTTAAGGGAAATTGTACTAGAAGCAGAAAGGTCTGCATCTGGAAATAGTGAGTTTATCCATTTGTATTCCAAGTGCATGTCCCTGTCCAGTGTCAGTGGTGAGGATTCAGGGTCCTTGATTGCTGGCCTAGCATGGGGACATCACATATTGGTGCTCATCACATACTGGTAGCAGTGGTGGGCATCACAGTAACCTTTATATGTTCTTTTTACATTGTCTGATTGTATGTGGAGCTTTTCTCCCCAGACCTCTGCTGAAAATGGGTTTCACCCAGTCGGACTTTCCTGATAAACAAACGTAAAATAAATAAATATCTATATCTATGTCTGTATATATATGTATACATATATATATATATATATATACATATATATATATATATATACAGTATATCTATATATAGCTATATCTATCTATCTATATCTATCTATCTATATATATATATATATATATATATATATATATATATATATATATATATATATATGTGTGTGTGTGTGTGGATTCACTTCATAACACTGAAAGCTCAAAACACTGAAACAAAAACACTGAAACTTCAAAATCTTGAAAACTTATAACACTGAAACTGAAAACACATATCATACATATACTGAGTTTAAACAACATAAATCATAGCACTTTCCACCAAGTGTAATCAGGGGGACAAGCCCCCCTGCACCCCCCACACCCCCTGCTACTTATATATATCATCTCCAAGATTAAACTTCACTACACTAAGTGCAATCTTGGAGTTGATATATTTAAGTAGCAGGGGGTGTGCGGGGTGCTTACACTTAGTGGAAAGTGCTATGATTTATGTTGTTTAAACTCAGTATATGTATGATATGTGTTTTCAGTGTTTTGAGTTTCAGTGATTTGAGTTTTCAGTGTTTTGAAGTTTCAGTGTTTTGGTCTTCTATATTATGAAGTTTTCTTATTTTCAGTGTTTTCAGTTTTCAGTGTTATGAAGTGAATCCATATCTATATATATATATATATATATATATATATATATATATATATATATATATATATATATATATATATATATACATATATATATACACACACACACATACATACTATATATCTATATACTCACACACACACACACACACACATATATATATATATATATATAGAGAGAGAGAGAGAGAGAGAGAAATCTATACCAATAGATGTAGAGATATAGCTCTATATCTAGATGTATGTGTATGTGTATATATATATATATATATATATATATATATATATATATATATATATGTGTGTGTATATATATATATATATATATATATATATATATATATGTAGATATATATACAGTGGATATAGAAATTATGCACACCCCTGTTAAAATGCCAGGTTTTTGTGATATAAAAAAATGAGACCACAATAAAACATTTCAAAAATGTTCCCACTTTTAATGTGACCTATAACCTGTACAATTAAATTAAAAAACAAACAAATCTGTTAGGGGAAAAATATAAAAAATAAAAAAACGTACAATACACTAGTTGCATAACTAAGCACACCCTTAAACTAATACTTTGTTGCATGTGCACACCCTTAAAATAATACTTTGTTGAAGCACTTTTTGATTTAATTATAGCATTCAGTCTTCTTGGGTACACACCTGCCATCAAAGAGACTGTGATTAACCCCAAATAAAGTTCAGCTGTCCTAGTCCCAATACCTTTCAACACCTCCAGATTGGTTAAACAGTATGATTCCCTGGAGACACTTCAGTAATTGCCAGATACAGGATGCCCTCCATGATTCAGGACCCCAATCTGCCTATTTGGATCTCCTTAAGTCCATCAAGATCCATCTGAACACCATGGTTTTGGGTGACTTTAACTACCAATCCATTGACTGGGTATATTACTCGTGCTCAAATTCACTTACCCAAAGGTTCCTCAACTTCATTAACTCCAATGCCCTGGACCAGCTGGTTGACACCCCCACAAGAGGTGCGGACCACTGTAGCACCCCCTCCGTGAGGTCCTTCCTGGTGAGATCTGACCACAAATCGGTCTCATTCAAAGTAACTATCACACCTACCCCCCCAGCATCAACTAAACTAAAAACTTCTCCAAAGCAGACTATAACCTTTTACAGGATGGAATAAATAGCTTCACTGCACCTCATCCGTCAGATGGAACTGGCAACTATGTTGAGCTCTACACCACTGCTTTATATGAACACCTGTATACCTTTATTGACTCAGTCATACCTGACAGGACCAAAACAAGCTCGTCTAGGAAGAGCAAACCTGCCTACTGGGCAACTGCCATTAACAGGCTTTACAATAAGAGGAAAAAATTGCTGGTTAAGAGTAAGAGGGAGTGAGCCCTCCTAAACTGGAAACACTCCTTCCTCAGCTTAAACAAGCAAATAAGACTTCTTGTGAAGTCCTCCAAAGCAAACTATGAGTCCAAATTAGCTTCCTCAACAAAGGACAACCACAAGGCATTCTATAGTTACATCCATAACCTAAAAGGAAAGGCCCATATTTGTCATATATACTGAGCTTGTAGCCAACAGGTTCTGTGAAAACTTCACTCCTCTGTCCCTGCCACGCAGGTCATAAATGCCCTCTCTAAGGCCACAACACAGCATCTATGGGACCTGATGACATCCCAGCCTGTGTCCTAATTGGGCTTCAACATGAATTAGCAACACCATTGGGTACTCTTTTCAATCACAGTCTAAGCACAGGCTTCATACCAACTGAATGGAAAACAGCTACCGTTATTCCCTTTCACAAAGGTGGTGCTTCC
>NC_056726.1:1633233984-1633283984 GCF_019279795.1 Protopterus annectens | reverse complement strand
ACAGATGTAGCTTTCTCAAACAGCACCCTGTGCTAGCCTCATAGACAAATTCCCCACCCCTTCAGCTCCTCAAGTGATGAGCCAAAAAGAAAAGAAAAAAAAAACAAAAGCTCTTCTGCAAACTGCAGGAACTTGTAAGCCAATAGTCTTGATCAATGCACAATCCTTCTAGCTTTCTGTGCAGTCCACATGGAAGCTTCTACTCTCCCCTACCTGTGTGCTATCTAGCTTTAGAAGCTTCTCTCGATGGGTTAAACACTCTGTGGTCACCCCCTGCCCAATAGACTCGCCCAGTAAAATACCTTGTGAAAGAGTATAAATCTGCTTCAATTACCTGTATGAAGCAGCTCCAAAAACAAACTAAAAAGCACAGCTTTCTAAACTCTTCTCCCGATGGGTTAAACACTCTGTGGTCATCCCCTGCCCAATAGACTCGCCCAGTAAAATACCTTGTGAAAGAGTATAAATCTGCTTCAATTACCTGTATGAAGCAGCTCCAAAAACAAACTAAAAAGCACAGCTTTCTAAACTCTTCTCCCGATGTGTTAAACACTCTGTGGTCATCCCCTGCCCAAAAGACTCGCCCAGCAAAATACCTTGTGAAAGAGTATAAATTTGCTTCAGTTACCTGCCTGATGCAGCTCCAAAAACAAACTAAAAAGCACAGCTTTCTAAACTGTAGATGCTCCTTCTATTGCAATTTATCCACACTTCAGATCTGTTTTTTAAAACTTTCTGCTTTTAAAAAAGTAAACTGCTCCTTATTTAAAGTATTACTACAGGGTAGATGAGCATACACATAAGTTAGTTTTTCTGGCTATAGTAACTTACTTTGGCCACCAGGCGGCAACACAATGCCAGCAGTCTACCACATTCCTTGCTGTTTTAACTAATAGTACCAATAGCTTTTAGTTTAATGTTGTTTTAACTCTCAATAGTTCCAGTATATGTAGGTTTAATGTTGCCAACCACACTCTAGAGTGTTGTTAAACCCCTAGTACAGCTTCTGTTTCCTTTGTCTCCTGTTTTAAACTTATATCTGCAACATTTCCATCTCTGGCTTGCTCTCATTCCCTCTTCAGCACTGATTTTCACAGTTGCTTCCTTTCTAATTGTTTCAATGCTGTTTCACACTGCTGACCTGACCCTGTCAGTACTGGTTCCAACCAGCTAGGCCACTGTGATATCCATCTCCAGTCTCTATTCCAACCCCTCTCCCAGTTTCTTTCACTTTCTTTTCTTTCCAACCCCTCCCCCAGACTCTTTAACTTTGCCTTCCTTCCTGTGGTGCCATCTTTAAAATCCTTCTAGCTTTCTGTGCAGTTTAATGGAAGCTTCTATTCTCCCCTGCCTGTGTGCTCTGTGGCTTTAGCAGGTACTGTGTATGACATACTGTTTTATTGCCATTTATACTGCTACTAAGCATTGTCTGTCAGTGCAGAGTTAAATATGCTTGCTAAAAGTTGCTTTATCTGTACAACCTACTGCATTTCACTTCTAGTACTACATTACAGTTTAAGCAGAATTGTCTTCTGCTCTGCTTATAGGGCTCAGTTAACTGTGTTTGTTAAAAGTTGCTTTATCTGTTCAAGCTATTGCATTTACTCCTAGTGCCTCATTACAGTTTTTTAAGAATGTTTGTTTTCTGTTCTGCTTACAGGGCTTAGTGAACTGTGTATTTGTTAAAAGCTTCTTTATCTGTTTCTTTCACTTTCTTTTCTTTCCAACCCCTCCCCCAGACTCTTTAACTTTGCCTGCCTTCCTCTGGTGCCATCTTTTACCTCTCTGAAAACTCTAATTCTTTCCCTATACCACTGCTAGAATATCCCTTACCCCTTGCATACTTTTGTTTGAACTTACCTTACACTCCACTGATTGTTTTTCACTGTTGACCTTGATTCTTCTTTTTCTTGGCTCTGCCCGCTCTGTTCGCCCTATGGGCTCACTCCACTCCCCTACTCTACCTCCATATCCCATCCACCCCAATACCTCAACACTTATACTTAGCTAGCTACTCCCACTACTTCCAATATCCAATCCAAACTACCCATCATACCCCCAAAATCTCCTCCCACAGTTCACCCATTATAGTAAGCCTACCTTTCAGAGTTTACTGCCAAACACAACTTATCATGATAAACTACTAAACAATTAACCTAAACCCTAATCTCTTACTCTAACTTCACAACTTAACTCACCCTCTACTTCTACTCTAATAACCAACATTATGACCCTCAAATCTCTATCCCTACTTACTCAAATAATACTTCTAATTACCTTAGCTTACCTAAATGATATCACCCAACCTACTAATGCAACCCCCCCCCATTTCACAACACCACTACCCCATCCTCTACAAGGTACACATCTACTGTTACTCATATATCTCCCAGTCTCTACCCCCTCAACACCAGCATGCTCTTCCCCTACAGACTCCTATCTAACTCTAAAAACACTGTTCCCAACTACACGTGTCTAATGTCCACAAAACTCTCTACCTGTATACTACACCTCAAACAAACCAAATACCTCATCCATCATCTTATCTGTATCCTTCTCTCCGGGACATCCACCCAAACCCAGGCCCCACTTCCACATTGCATCCAACCCTCCAAGCAACAGGCAGACACCTCCACTTCTCAGCTCTAAATGCTCAGAGTCTATGTAACAAAATTCCAAACCTTCATGCATGGCTTCTACATAACCAGCCTGATATTCTCTCCATCTCAGAAACCTGGCTTAAGCCCCACATACAAGATTCTGAAATAACTCCTCCCAACTACCCCATGTTAAGGAATGACAGAACACAAAAAAAGGGAGGTGGTGTAGCACTCCATTACTCTTAGTCACCCTCTATACCAAACCCTTTCCCAAATTTGGCAAGGCAGAAATAATATCAGCCCTACTCCACCTAAACGAGCATAAACTCATATTTGTTCTCTCCCTCTATATTCGCCCTGGTGACAATATCTCACCCCTTGAAGATATTCTCTCCTGGGTGTCTAACACATTACTCATGAACCCATAATCCGGGGGGACATGAACATAAACTGGGCCACAATCCAATCTCCCACTAACTTACTCAATATTAACTTATATAAGTTTACACAACCAATCAATTCCACTACCAGGCCTTCCAAGAACTCCATCACTGGAACTAGAGTAGACTGGATTCTAGTATCCCATCCTCACTATATCTCTGATAGTGGTATTCTCCCAGACCCACTAGCTGACCATTTCCCCACTTTTGCCCACCGTCTCCCCTCTTCTATATAACTAACTCTCCACTCGCTGCCTAAAGAACTTCAATGCTGAAACCTTCTCAAATGCACTAAAAAGCACAAACTGGAACCCATTAAAACTCTTTCCCTAGATAATGCTCTATCCTACTTTAACTCTACTTTCACAAACCTGCTCAACTCCTTTGCCCCTCTAAAAACAAAACATATAAAAAGTAACCCTGCACCCTGGTTAACCAAAAACACATTAGCTACTATGCAACTCCGTGACAAAGCCTGGACATGTTACCATAAAAATAAAACCACTATCACCCTAATGAATATAAAACACTATAAAATAAAGTCAAAAAACATATTACCTTAGACCGACCGCAAAGCCTATTTCTCCACTCTCCAAACCAACCACACCACCAATCCCAAACTATTTTGGAAAGGAATCTCATCTCTCCTCATCCCGGGAAAAAAAAGAAAACCCTTGCCCCAACCCAGATGCCTCTGACATGGATTTGGCCACCCAATTTAACTCTTTCTTCATAGAGTCCATAAGCAAGCTAACATCACCCTTCACCAACACCTCTACAAACCCTCCTCAGCATGCTCCCATTCCATCCTCCATTAGCATCCCTTGCCCCCATCCTCCACCTTTCTCTATCAATCCTATCTCTACATCCACCATAAAAAAACTTCTCCTAAATTTAAACCTGGTTCCAATGCCCTTGATGAAATTCCCTCCTACTTCCTAAAAGTAGACACAGAAGCCATTGCTCTCCCTATCAACATACTAAGTAATCAGTCTATCTCAGAAAGCCAGGTCCCCCAGCTCTAGACGAAGGCCTTTATTATTGCTCTCCATAAAGGTGGAAATAATAATGACATCCCAAACTTTCGCCCTATCACCATCCTAGCTCCTATTTCTAAGCTACTTGAAAAGTGTGTACACCAACAACTCTTACCCTACCTTATCAATAATCAGCTTCTTACCCCCACACAACATGGCTTTAAACCAGGTCATAGTATCTCCACTGCCCTCCTCTCCTTCCTAGAAACAATCAAGAAAGTCTGCGACTCTGGCCACTTTGTATCCACTCTTTTTCTCGACCTCTCTAAGGCATTTGACACTATTTCCCACAACCTCCTTCTTACCAAGCTCTCTAAACTTAACCTATCCCTTTCCTCTACCCAGTGGTTCTCAAGCTATCTCACAAACAGACAACAAGCAGTTCAATGAAAAAAAAGCTACCTCACACTTCCTTATTACATCCACAGGCGTCCCCCAAGGTTCCCTTCTAGGCCCCCTACTATTCAACATATTCATAAATGTTTTCTTCCAAGCCATCCTTAACTCCAGTCTCATCCAATATGCTGATGATTCTACTATAATCTGTTCCTCCCCTTCCATCACAACTCTAAACAATCTAACACAAGTCACCTTCTCTTCCACTGAACAGTGGATGCTCGACAACCATCTAGCTCTTGATGCAACCTAAACAAAACTTATGTTATTCACTGCATCCAAAACCTCTTCCCTAGACAAACAATCCTTCATAAATACCAGCAATAACAATACCCCCTAGAACTAATCTCTGACACACAATTACTAAGAATTATCATTAACAATCAACTAAAATTTGATAAGCATCTACAAGCAAATACAAAAAAAAACCCATAAAAAATTAGGTATGCTATACTGCCACAGTTGCTTTATCTCTCCCACCACCAACATCTATTTGAATTTTGCAATATGGGTCTGTACTATACAAAATATGTATTTAACATTTAATTGAAATATATATTATGGATTTGTGCCCTTTCTGTACTATATATTTGTATTTCTCTGGAGCTTTTCTCCCCAGGACTCCATTGAAAATGGGCTCTTTGTAGCCCAGTGGACTATCTTGGAAAACAAACTGCAAATAAATAAATAAATCCTCACCCCCCCCCACCCTGGTTCTTCAAGTGAAGAGTGAAACAAAAGTATTCAGACCCTTCACATCAGCTTCCTACAGTAATGTTGCCAGTTATGAGCCCCCAAATCCATGTCTTTCTCATCCTTCAATACAAAACTTAAAAAAAAGTCTTCAGATTATTGTTACAGTAATGCACCCAGTCATGCCCTACTACATTCATGCCTCCTCTCTGCAGCTCTTCAAGTAAAGATTAAAAAAAAACTTTATCAGATTACTGTAGGAAGCTGACTGGCTTCCTACAGTAATTCAACCAATCTGCAGCCTTACTCTTCAAGTTCAAAAAAATAAAAAAAAACACCATATTCAGGTGCCATTCTATACCAGCATTTCAGTACAAAAAAAGTTCAAGTCTATAATGCATGCTATAAAGTGAAGCTTTTTCACTTATTTTTTATGTGCTATAGGGATACAACATAAACAGGTGTCCCTGTTTTTCTTTCCTTCTTTTTTCTTCTTGTTCAGTTTTAAGAAATGTAGGCACTGCAATGTAAAGAGAAGACAGTCTGGACAAAAGAGCATGATATAAGAAAAATTAATATATTTTTTATTATTTTTACACAGGGGAATGGCTGAATTAAGGTTCATAGGTTGGTAGTATGCTATCAGCCCTAGGGCCTATACAAGCCTAGCCATAACAATTCCCTGGCTATTTCTTCCCACACTGCTTACTTCCCCCCCTTAAAGGCCTTGTCCTGATTTAATAACAAGTTTTAAAAGGAAGCAAATAAATAAAATAACATTGAATATAATTAATACTGAATAGTGTTTCTCTCTAGTGCATAAATGTTTACAGTGCAGCACATGTAGTGGAATGCAACTGTATATCTGGTTCACATGTTTCTATGTAGACAATCTAATAAGGGGCAATAAAAACTGAATGCTTCTTTCAATGCTTAGGAGATATTTTCTGAAAACATTTAAGTTGTTTTCATCATCTTAGAGAAGAACAAAGATAAAAAAAGCAGACAGCACATAATGGCATTAGAAGCACAGGCTGTATCATATGTGTCAACATGGATAACCTCCATTATAGGCTTGTCTGTCTAGGACAATCATTCCTATTAGGAGAGTTAAACATTATTTAAAGATGTACATAGTATTATTGTGTGTTAGTATTATCTTAATAGGTTTTGAGGGTGTTCTGGACATGTTTTTTTTGAGGGTTTTCATTAAAACAAAAAGTTTTTTAAGATGTGGCATAGGTTCAAATGGATATGTTACGAAAAAAATGTATAAAGATCAATATGCCAAACATTAGTGTATGCATATAACACAAAAGCTGAAACAAGACATTAAAAAAGCTGTTATACATAACAGGTGGGAATAATAACTTCTTATCAAAATGACACATTCCATATAATCTTTAAATGTGAATGGTCTCATATATATAAGAACCAAATCCAGAAATCAAACCACAGCCAAAAGTCAACAGGAAGGCTAGGAAGGAAAGTGAAGAATAAACGCTGCTCGTGCGGGTAATGATCAAAAAATCCAACTGATCCAGTAAGTCCTTGAGTAACACCAACAAGTTTATTTACACAAAAAATAACATGAAGGTTAAGCGCTTTCAAATGGTGCAATGCCAGTCTTCATCATTTTGTGTAAATAAACTTGTTGGTGTTACTCAAGGACTTACTGGATCAGTTGGATTTTTTGATCATTACCCGCACGAGCAGTGTTTATTCTTCACTTTCCTTCCTAGCCTTCCTGTTGACTTTTGGTCTCATATATATATATATATATATATATATATATATATACACACATATACACAAAAAAGAAATAGTAGTGAACCATATTAAAATGCAGAGTGCAAATATCTATACTACAGGAGACACATTTGCTAAGAACCAAGCATTGGAATTTGATAAAGAAAGGCTTTCAGGAAGAATATCTGAGAGAAAGAAAAAGGGGAGTACTTATAGCAATTGTGAGAGGAGTTCCAGTAGTGCTAGAGAATGAAAAAAGAAATTAATGGAAAATTTGTACCACTAACAGACTACTGGCAAGGGAAGAGGATTATGCTGGCATGCATTTATATTCCACATAAAACTGCTACAATGGAGCTTATGATAATTCTTGGAGAAGTAATTAGCTTTCAGCAGGGAATACTACTTATAGGTGAGGACTAGAATTTGCTTTGCCACAGTGAGGATACTGTGTGTGGGGGCCAAGTAGGGAAATATAACAAAAGGGGATAGATTTTTGAAGATATTTATGAAAACATTTGGTATGGAAGATATCAATTCAGTAGTAGGAGTTCAGAGAAAATGTACATATTATTCCCCAAGGTACAAAAACTGGGCTAGGCTAAACAGAAATTATATTTCAGATGAACATGTGATTTTAATTTAAAGTTTTGATATGCATCCAATAACTATTTCAGATCATGTGTCAATAATAACAAATAAAAATGCAGGGTAATAAAATAAAAATGAGAAAATGCTGCTTCCCACCTATATGTTAAAAAGAGAGGAATTGTAGGAATGAGTAGTGGAAATTATTCAGGAATTACTAGAGAATATAGAAATGTATTCTAAAAATTTAGCTAGGGAGGGAGTGAGATAAAATTAAAGTGGAGTTTAAAAATAGGGTGGAAATAAAAGAGAAAGAAAGAAGGTTAACAATTAACAACAATTATTTAGAGGAACTGACAAAGGATAAAGTATTACAGAATAGGTGGAATCTCACAGAACAAAAAGAGGTAAGACTGCAAACTGCTTAAGAGAAAATAAGGGACTACCTCGATAATATGAATGAGTTTATAAAGACTGCCATTAAGCAACTGTTTTTCAATAATAACTAAGGAACTCAAAAACTTTTAGTACAATGGCTAAGACAACAGAAAGTAGAAAGGGTTATTGCCAAGTTTAGGGACCATAAAACAAGGAAAATAACCAGAGATCCCATAGAGGTATTAGAAATGTTTTGGAAATGTTATGAAACTTTTTATAAAGCAGAGAAATATGGAAATAAAAAAATACAAATGGAAATATGCCAAGGTTAGATGTACATGAGGCTGACTTACTAGCAGATAAGATAGGATGAGATGAGATTACAATTGTGATGTACAACCAATTTACAGGAAATTCCAAGGAGTAGATGATATTCCTGTGGAAGTTTGGATGCAAGGAGGGAAGAAAGTGATAAAGATCTGGAAGATTTTGTCCAACAGTATTTTAAAAGAAGGAAAAGCACCGACATCCTGAAAAAAGTAATGGTGGCTATAATACCTAAAGAGGGTAAAGACCCATCAGATACACTTCATATGGGCCCATTTTGATTCTAAACCATGATTATAAAATTTGTATGTCTGTAATGGCTAAACGAATGGCAAAAGTGATTCCAAAATTGATAGATATGGATCAATGTGGTTTTGTGGAGGGGATGCAAACATTTGACACAATTAATAGAATAATAAAGATCCAGAAGGAAGCAGAATAAATACCACTGTTATTGATGGGTCTTTATGCAGAGAAAACATTTGACAGATTAAGCTGGGATTTTATGAGTAGGGCAATGGAAGTATTTGCATTCCCTGATAAAATGATAAGGTTGATTAGGAGGATATAGGAGGGATCAGAAGTGAAAATTAAAGTGAGGGAGTTCTTCTCTGTTATGTTCTATTTGAGCACAGGAACCAGGCAGGGATGTCCTCTTTGTTATTTTCATTATATTTAGTGCCACTGGCAAAGAAAATAAGGGACTCAGAAATTCAAAGATTTAATTGGTATGGTAGTCAAGAAAAGATGGCTTTATTTGCAGGTAATATTATCTTATAGCTGATAAAACCAGAAAAGAACATTTCAGTGCTCTGGAACATTCTGAGACAGTTTCAAGTCTTTTCAGGATACAAAGTTAATGAAGATAAAACAAAGGCAATAGTTGCAAACTCTGTACCCACTCACAAATTATTCAGCAATACACATATTTATGGAGATACAATAAAATGAAGTACTTAGAAGTATGGATTTAAAGAAAGATTCTGTTACAGCAACTAAAGATATGTGGGAAGAGAGTAAAAAAACATAAAACAAAAATTGAAAAACTTGAAGCTCTGTTTTATGGATTTGGATAGCAAGATACAAGCAGTAGAAATGTTTTTAGTCCCTTTATTTTTATACACATCAAGCATCTTTTTATCAACCAGAGGAGAAGTTGTATATTGCAATTAATAAATAGTTGAAGGATTTTACCTGGGAGGGGAAGATGGCAAGAGTCAAATGGGATAAGCTGATTCTTCCAATAGGACAAGGTAGTTGGGACGACCTGATTTGAAGGGGTATTTCAAAGCTACACAAAGTTAAGGCTCCTATACATAACACAAGCAGAAAGCTATAATTCAAAGTGCAAAGGAATGATGATGAAAGAGGAGAAGCTCAAGAAATATGAACAGAATGATATTTTAGATGCAAATCTGTAAGGAGAATAACAATAATCATACATAATATTATATTCATAAAGTAGCAGAAAGTATTCTAAGAAGTAAGCCAGCAAGGGGATGGAAAAAGGAGATTCTACCAATAAGGATGACTGCAATTAGGAGTACAGAGAATAGCCAATAGGGGACTGGAATTTACTGGAGAAAACTGGCAAAGGAACTGAGGTATTGGGAACAAATACTTACTGAGGGAAATGTAATAGAATGGGTAGAGGCCAAGAACTCCTTTGGACTGCAGGCTAGAGAATGCTTTCCCTATCAAGGACTGATATCAGATTATAGGCAAAGAGAAAGAAATAGGGGGATCCTAACTGAAGAACCAGCATTTTAGCAGAATCTAGAACAGAAGCTGATGTTAAAAAGGGATAATTAGCAGAACATATAAAATACTACATGATAACTATAGAAATCAATCAGAGTAGGCTAGAAAAGATTGGGAAAAGAGAGAGATTGGATAAGAAATTCACATAGAAACAATGGGGGGTATATGTATTGCTCCCAAATATGTAACAAACTGTAGAAGATTTAGAATTTTTACTTGGAAGTGTTTGCATAGGCATTTTTTATAGCCCAAGCAGATTCCAAAGATTTTTTTTCTCTGGTAGACTGCAAATGTTGGAAGTGTGATGAGGAAGAAAGAGTTAATTTGGGACATATTTTTCGGAGTGTAATGAGTAAGCAGATATAAAAAATTCCCTGCAGACTACTCTAACAGAAATACTGGGTGATAAATTTGGTGTAACTAAGGAAATTATTTTTCTGAGCTATGATGCAGAATTGGAATTGCCTAGACATAGTAAGACCTTGCTGAGTTTAATTCTGGTTGCTTCCAAAAAAGTAATTACTAGAAAATGGAAATCAAAGTCTAAACCAACTGTACTAGAAGTACTGAATATAGTAACAGAGATAAAGCAACTGGAAGTGGGATCTTTAGAAAAGGGTAGGAGCAAATTACATAAAAACAATGTTAATTGTGGTAATAATACATTCAAAATAACATTTTGGAAGAGGAATGAGGTTTAAGGGAATGCAGGAACTGAATGAGCTTTGTAATGTTTGACTGACAATGACTGGATATATTTAAGTGATGCATAATGCTTGCAACAGAAAATATGACAATTTGTTTTTTTCATGTATATGAATGTATGCTTGCCCATGTCAAGTGCAAATTTAATAAAAATGTTTCTTAAAAAAAAAAAGGTTGAAGCCTGCATCTCGATTGCATCTCTTAACATTTTTCATCCAGGGTAATTGCCCTCTTTGCCCCATCCTTGTTATGCTACTGTACATACACACATACACACACATACACACGTGTGTATATGTATATAAAATGACATATTGAGTTTGAAATGTGCATGAGGGATAAGAGGTTCCCACAGTGTTAAGAAAAATATGTATCAGACATTAACAAGGTGCTGATTGAAAATTAATGCTGTACTAAAAGAGGTAGCCTGCAACGGCAAAACAGAAAGTTCATTCCTCACATAGATGTATAGAAGGGAGCTTACCTAAATGACCTTGGAGGTGTTGAGTATACCAACCTAATCATGACTAATTTGTGAAAAGAATTCTGCTATATTGTGAAAAAACACATGATGCCCCTGCAATGGCCCATTAATCAAGGAACCTCAATCCTCACCACTAAACACCAGTGAGGGATGTGCACATTGGGAGGATGACAAGTACACACACAGTAAAGTACAATTTCCCTTAAGAGCACACAGAGATCACAGTCAGTCTGGAGCTGGTTTCTCCCTCTCTCTCTCCAGATCCCCAATAAGACTCACCTTTGGCACAGCTATAGAGTTAAGATCTCAGCTGAGTGGTCAAGCCAAAATCTCCAGCAGCCTTTCTGTCCAACCAGTGCTTCATGTCCCTGCCCAAGTAGCTGACACACACACACACACACACACACACACACACACACACACACACACACACACACACACACACACACTTTGAAATTTGATTTATATACAAATACACAGGCACTCCTGGGAAAGGCTGGCACAGGTTTACTAGCTATGCGCCCTTCTGCCCAGACTATAAAGTAGTAATCACTGCCACCAACCATCCTTACTTATCAGCTAGTAAAAAGGCCCTTACCAAAGGGTGCCCAATCTTACTGTGTAATGTTACTATTATCCAAATGGTAAGTATAACCAGGGCCAAGGCTATTTATGAGTGGCCTATACAGTATCACCAAATACATGTGCAAGTACTCTGAGTTTAAATATCTCTAAACAAAACCTGCCACAATTAAAAGGTTTAAATATATTTAACAATAAATAATAAAAGCACAAGACAATGTTCATTAATTCAACACAGTGACAATAGTATTCAGAATCACAGGAAATATTTAAAAACAACATTGCAGAACAGTCTCACATAAATACAGAAAACATCTAGACTAATCTTACTATATTCTTATCTCTAAGAGATACTATGCCCTAAATGTCTTACTTACAGAGCCAGGCAGATATAGATGAGAAGTACTGAAGAGATGTTTACAGGTCCAGAACAAAATACAAAATGCACCGACTCTCTCTGAGATAGTTCTTAAATTAATAGTACACATTACTGCTGGGTTAGCTAGATGACATCACTATTTGACACTTGCATATAGTTCCCAGCTAAACAGATACCAACAGAATTTAACATGTCTCTGTCAAAAATACTTATCTCTTAGAAGCTGACACTTATCTCTTAGAAGCTTGCCTGAAACTGGAAGTCATAAAACAATTACCTTGGAAACCTGTAATTACCTCTATTTCCAGACAATAGGAAAGCCTACAACTCCAGGCATCGTGTCTGCTTTGAACTGAAACAGAGATAATAGAGTCATAAACAAATTCTACTTATTTTCTTAGAGTTTGCAAGTTAATGCTGTATATTCCAGCCTTTACCATCAACACAATAAATTGCATTTATTTAAACTGTATTTGCTTTAACATTGATACATCCTCAAGTGTGCTAGCTTGAACTAGACTTAACAGCTATTCTTTTAAAGCCATACAGATTAAATTTAGGGTTAGCAGACAAGTCCATGAACACCAACAATTCAAACACATGACTCTAAAATATGTAAAAAGCATATACAGACTTTCTAGATAATACAGCATTAATAAAAGAAAGACTTTTAGAACCTCCAGAACTAGAAAAAACATGGATATCTCTGTCTAACTTACTTTACCTTACCTTTGCAGAGGTCAGTGTCATCTAACATCCAAAACAAAGTTATGGCCAGATCATCAAGATTTTGCTGTGTCAGAAAAGCAATGACAGATCAGTTGGTGAATCATGACACCTTCTTAAATAGAAACTTTCCATTTCTAAATATCTATTCAGATACATCCAATTCAGCTAATAACACCAAAGGAGGCATATACCCAACACACTCTCACACCTAAGACAGATGACATGATGTACAACCATTCTGTGAGATGGTAAAATAACTGAAGATGAACTTGACTGTTGAAGCTAGGACATCCTCTACCAACATCAAAGGACTTTCTGTCCAGATGCATGCAACAACTGGAATGCCCACAGATACCTTGCTAAAAGGCCTAAACAATGTGTCCTACATGGACTGACTCAAGGCTCTGTCAGTATACTCTGTATCCTACAGACTGATAAGAGGTGACCTGTGTATGGCACAAAGGGCATCCTCTGATCCATTACTGATGGATTTACTGCACATCAGCAAATCATATGGCATTAGAAATACTCTGTCGAGGGAATTAAACCTCTTCTTCAATATCAACAGAATGGTTTGGAGGGACAGGTATATCTTGCAAAGGATACTACTGCTGTGGAACAGATTCCCCATGCACATAAAACAGAGTTCATCCCCGTCCATTTTCAACTGCAACTTAGATCTATAGATGGGAAGCAGAAAGTTTCACCAGGACTGCCCCTTCTACTACTAACGGACACAGGCAGATCCTAAATGCTTTATCCCATGCATCGATCAAGGGTAATATATAATTTTCACCCATGGGATGAGTAAGGCCAATCTATAACTAAATGGAATAAGTTAATTTTAGCACAAAAAAGGAAACTGATTCGGCTTAAAACTGCCCACAAGGGCAGTTAACCTAGTACTTGCCTATGAACCTATGAGTGTCATTAGACAGAACTTGATAGTTCTTCAGAAGCATCAGTAATGTGAATATACAGCTGTTCTCCTGTAGCTCTGACAGAAGTAATAATCTCATGATAGATTTAATTTACTTCTCCAACACCTACTATCATATAAGCTGAACAAAAGGTCTTAAGTGACTTTCAATAGTGGGAATGGGCTTGTTTCACTGTGATAATACAATCATGTAAACAAATGCCAATAAGCCAGGAGCAAAAGTGGTTTGATCTGCTGAATTCTTAATTTTTCTTTTGTCACACAAGCAATAGCAGTACAGAGAAATGAAAGAGAAAAAAAGGAATGAGTTCAAAAATGCATTTATATTATAATCAGGTGAGGCATAATTATGGTAACCAGAAAACATTATTGTGTACACGCACTTAAATGTCATATAACAATACTATAACAAACAAGTGTTACAAACATTAACAAAGCTCTATATTTATCACATCTGCTTTAAAAAAGTATTGTTTGCATTTTACTGAGCTGCTTTATGCTTGTATATCAAGTAGTTATTTTAGTGATCAAGCGTTACACTGTATTATAAACATAGTTCGACAGATTACACACATCATTACAGTTTAATGCAGTCACAGCAATTCATGTTTGGTTATCTTATAACAGCAGAGATACAAAAGAGTGATTTGCCAAAAACTTTTAACAGATCAAAATAATAATTAACATCGGTTTCTTAATTAAATAGAGAAGTAAAGCATTTATTCTAATATCGCCAACATGTACTCTGCAAACTAAATGTGACAGGAGGAAATACTAAACAAACAGAACAAGACAAATATTCAGGAATCACAAAGCATAAATGATACACTTCATTGGAACCCCATTAACTTTGACTAATGGCAAGCACATATACCTTTTTGCCAACTATACTAACAATTCAGTATCTCTCTATCTATATAGTCATTGTTTTATGATAGTTTTTAGATAGTGTCTATAAATAAAAATGCTTTCAACATAGAAATAATACATTGCATAATTTTCTAACAATCACTGCAAATCATACAACATACAGCCTGCTACCTAATATGATTGAACACCACCACAGAGTATTGATACCACATGCATGCATCCGAAATATAATACTTTTTGTGCAATCAGAACCCTGACCACTTGTGCAAAATGAAAACTTTAATGCTACTGTGTAATCATGCTTAACACATAATGCTACCTATTCCAAGTTAATACAACAGCATACTGTGGACTCGCTTCAACTAAATTAAATATGCTATTGCATTTCTCTAGCCTATCACATAAAAGACTGCTACGGATGCTGGCATCACTTTCTTCTGTTCAAGTCTAACTCCACAGTCATTACTATGATTATACATGAAGCAATGTACAAAACTATAAATTCAATCACATACACAGTTAGTAAATACATCTGTCAGTTAACACAGAGGAACTGTTAATTAGCTGCTTCCTGAAGTTATTGTTTCAGAAGGGCTTGATTCTTTCCACCTCTGTTTGTCTATTGTGTGATTCTTAGCAAGCCTCTTAACCAGACAGTCTTCCTGGATTACCACTGAAAAGGGGCAGTTCCAGTGGGATTATTCAATTCCAAATGAATAAAATGAAAAAAAAATAATTCACCACCCTTGCCAAATATATTGTTTTGATAACATGAAATATAAAACACTGTTACACATACTAATATCACTTTCCCCTTTTCTGCTGTAACTATACAGCTTTCATTGTACTTAAACATTAAGCAATGTCAAAAACAACAAATTAAAATGCATTCAGAAACATGTAATAGCATTCTAAATACTAGAGAATACATATTTTAATACTTACTACTCAAAATTCATGCAAGTACAGTTACATTTCATTGTGCTCTGTGAAATCAAAGGTCAGTGTAAAAAAAAGCATGATAATGGGATGAAGTGCTACAATAAGTACAACTCTGGATTATTATATTTTGGAGAGTCTGAACTGCAGTAGTTATGCTGGTGTGAGACTCAAGTACATAAAAGGATGCAATACAATGCTAAAACAATCACCTGGGGACCTAGCTACATTTCATCACAGTGTCATGTGTGATAGGAATCATCTTATAATATAAATGTATATATAAAATTATTTTTTATTTATTTATTTATTTGACATATGTTTACTGGAATAGTCTGTCTGGGTCAAAAAGAACCAATTTTCAGTGGAGGCTAGGGGAGAAAAGCTCCAACTACAGACCATGATTTACAAACATATTACAACATCTCAGTTTAATACACAGAAGAGTTGTTCCAGGTTCATATAGAGACACATACATCTCATCATTTAGCCACACAAGAAAAATATCCAATGTATATACAATAGTATACATTCTTTTTCTCATAGACATAGGAGATAGGTAAGTTGATATTTTCCTGTTCTTTTTTAAAGTTTGACAGGGCAGTGTGATATTGATCAGCTACTACATTATTACAGAATAGAGAAGGCATTATGGGGAGAATAACGGAAGGGTGTAGAAAGTGGGGTTAGTTATCTCAAGAAGTGTTAGGAGGGAAGAAAAAAAGAGGCCAGAATTTCAGCTAGGAGAAGATCAGACAGGGGAGAGAAAGCAGAAGTGAAGTTAACCAGGAGCAGAGCATGAGCACAGCCATGAATTACTTAGATGTTGTTTTAGTGAGGTTTTGAAGGCTACCAGGCTAGGAATTGTTCTGGTCAATAGGGGGAGAGAGAGTTCCAAACTTTAGCATGCTAGGATCTTGGTCATCTGAGACATACAAATAAGACTCCCCATTGCTATATACTTAATTTAGGGCTATTGATCAACGAGAGGCGAAGTACCCAGATAATCATAGGTATTAGAAGTAAATTATTTTTAAAACATCCTTATTAAATTACTAGTTAAACAATGACAAAGTTGCACATATATTAAAAGAAAACAAACCATACTGACATTTCTATTTTCATGTAGTATACAAACATTTTCTTTTTAATAATTATCGTTCACTCCAACATTATAAATTCCTGCCTTCCCTTAAACATCATACCTCTTCCTGAACATTATTTTGCATGTATTATTCTTGCAAATTCCATTTATTTCTATGTAATTTGCTTCATAGGTGTATACTAAGGTAGTAACCACTAGAGCATTTATAAGCCTAGCCATGCAACCCAAATGTAACCTACAAGTTGTTGTGCCTTAGAAGTTATTCTAAAGGGCGTATGTTAGCTATGGCATGATTTAATGGTTGCTTCTGCCCATCAGAGACATAGATGCCAGACCTGAGGTGAATTTTTGATTTATCATCCATTGGTCCAGGTTATACTTGAACATGGTTAGGGAATGTCTCCATTTCATATGGATAGGAAATCTATTCCAGAGAATGGGAATTCTCTTACACATACCTGTACCTCCATGTGCTATTTATATCATAAGCAAAGTTTAGGTCCATAGATCTTGTAATTCTGATGCTGCTTATTATGCAGATATGCAAAAGGTCCATCAGAGCAGGATCCAAGGATACCTTGTTATGTCAGGCACACATTACATCTCAGCAATCTGTAAGAAACAAAAATATAGAGATAGGGCTTTGAGTTGATTTGTAAAAAACATTATGCTTACACCCTGTATTCTTTTTGCAAGGAAGCTCTATGGAAGTTTCAGTTGTTGCATATACCTAGTCAGGTACATACTGAAGGGGGTGTTATACTCACTGATGGGTCTTATGAGGGCCAAATACAGTGGCACAATAATCTCCCTAGACCTAGATGCCATACCCTTTCTTATAAGTTCGCAATGTAGCATGACTTTCTTACTACATTAGACACATGTTGGATGAAGGCCAAGTTACTATCTACATGCATCCCCAAATCTCTGACTAATGGGTCTACTGTTAGGGGCGTTTTGTCGATGAGGTAGTTTCTCCAGAGTGGCAAATTTCCCAAAGGGTACTGTTATGCATTTTTGGCACTGGGTTTTAAGCCATGGCTTTGGCACCAGTCATTTGTTTGTGGTTAGACCTTCCTGTAAGATGTTAGTATTTTTTTGGGGGGGGGTCTATGACTCCTCCTTATTTGCAATCGCCTGCAGACATGGTCAGCCAGAGACCCTTGACATTGGCTTTTGAGCAGCAGATGTCAAAAAGGAACAGACCCATCACTGAGCCCAATTCCAATAGTGACCAGCCTCGTTGTGAAGGTGGTCTCTCTGATCTTAACGTCCTGGGTCTTATCTGTGAGCCAACTGGCTATCCAGCATGTTACGTAGTGGTTTATGCCCAATTTCATGAGTCTGTTTACAATACTAGAGTAGGGTAATGTATCAAATGCCTTAACCAGGTAAAGGTAGGCAATAAGCACTGTTTTGGCCTCATCCACTGCCTTGGTGACCTTTTCAAAGAAGTCTTCCAGGTTTAGTAGGCATGACCTGCCTTTAATGAAACCAAACTGAGTGGGGTCCACTGTCTAAAGGTTTCCTATGTCAGTCTTAATATTTTTTTTTTATAATTCTTTCCATGGCTTTGCATATGAGACTAGTTAGACTAATGCATCTGTAGTTTCCAGGATATGTACTTGGCCTGCTGTGCCTGCATAGGGATGACCGCTGCAGTTCTCCATTCATGTTGAATAATGACTCCAGTGGCCATCCTGTACCATCTTACTCATGTATGCTAACCCTTTCCCTGCTCCTAACCCTATACATTATGTTAGTGAAACTTTTTCCATAACAGTACCATTACACAAGAAAAAAGGACACAATACAGACAGCACAAAACATGCACAACACTGACTCTACTTCATAAAACTCTATCTCGGTCTCATAAAACATGTGATCAAATTTAAACTATATAAATGCTATACACTGGATGCATAGCTTTAATGCTAGTAAGACTAGACCACGTAACAGTGTCTCTGTATTACCTATCTTTTAGACATTCAGAAAGTGCACCAGGTGGACCACCAGAGCATCCTGGCCTGACCAAACATAAGTGGCTCACAGATAGATAAGTGTCTGAAGTGGAGCATCAACTGGCACAAGGCACACAACCATGTTGGAGTGAGCTTTGGTGAAACTGCAGAGTGCCAGGTGAACTGCTAGGTGGAATGCCTTAATTAGACATAGTCATGCATCTCAAGAGACACAACAATGTTGTTCTGGGAGGAATATGAGTTGACATACAATCCACACCAGGTGAAATGTCAAAAGGAGTACCATCTGGACCAACAAAAAGCCTTGACTGATTTCAGCTGCCTCCTCTACAAATGAAACCTGTTTTGGGACTGTACACATAGCTCAGACTCAACCTCTTAACTCCAGAATCAAGGAAAAACAGGAATAAAAATCAGGGACAGGTTTTAAAATATTAGTGTTTTAACTTGAGAAGTTGACAGGTTCTTAATGGCCTCAAACAGATGGCCTATGCAGACCTCTGAAAAAACTACAGCTTTACTCCATCGCATATTGCCTACTCAGGGGCGATCTCTGCCTAACATACAAAGCTATGTCAAAGCCAGAGCTGTTGTACATGCTCCACTTAAAGAAATCCCAATCCCTCCAAGCTACACGCTCTAGGGACCTAAACCTTGTCACCACAATAAACAGAACATGCTGGAGGGATAGATTCCTGTCCCAGAGACTTCCCATACTCTGGAACAGACTACCTATCTATGTCAAACAGAGCTCCTCGTTAGCACTCTTCAAGAAAAATCTTGATGATTGGATGGGAAATAGGGTTACCACCTGTCCCACTTTGCGAGGGACAGTCCCTCTTTGGGCAGTTGTGTCTTGCTAAAAAAGTGTAAAAATGGGAATTGTCCTGAGATTTTAGGACAGAATTAGTTCCTATATTTTATGCGATAGTTGCATAAAACAGTTATTCTGTATCTGAAACACCTAAATGTTATAAGAAACAGAATAAGCAACTAAAATGCTACAAGAATAACCTTTTATTTAGGCAAAAAAGGGAAGTTCTGTCCTCTGTACTGGCCGTGAGTATGTTTTGGCCTACAAAATCTGATGTTTGTACCAAAAATGTCCCACTTTGGGCATTTAAAAAGGTGGCAACCCTAATGGGAAATGGGAAATTCACCCCGGGGATCACTTCTGTGGCTCTGCTCGACGGGCACAGGAAAATAATTTTCTTGGGTGGCGAAAGCCAGGGTACATTTTTTGGCTAGGCTTGTATGGGACCTAGGGCCGATAGCCTAGTACCTACCTATGAACTACGAACAGATAAATGAATATTTGAGCCGCCAGGAAGCAAAATAAATAACTTGCATTCAGAGTAGGTGAATTAGAAGAAAGCATGCAAAAAAGGGAAAAATAAATGAAAAATCATTTGAACCGTTTACAAGAAGTGCAACTGCAGTTTGAGAAGGCAAAAGCGGAATTATCTGAGAAGGATGGCAGTCTAAGTAGATGTAGAGAAGAACTGAACAAAGATACAGCACAACTGGAATTGACTAACACCAAAGTATGTTCTAAAATGTATGTCTTCTGTTTAACTACTAGTAGTGAAATAATGAATGCAGTAGACAATTGCAAAGGGTGTGGCGGCCACGGTGGTGCAGCAAAAGATTCCCTGGTTCGATCCTTGGCTGGGGTGCCTTCTGTGCGGAATTTGCATGTCCTCCCTATGGTCGCGTGGGTTTATTCCCACGTCCTAAAAACAGGCTGTAGGTGGATTGGATACTCTAAATTGGCCGTAGGTGTAAGTGTGTGTGTCCTCTGTGGAAGGATGGGTGCCGGGCTGGCAACTCGACACCGTAAAAGTCCACTGCCAATCATGAGTGGACAGGTGATCTGCTGTGACGACCCCTAACCGGGAAAAGCCGAACGAAGAAGATCGGTATGAACATTACTTTACTAAAGCGTTTGTTGGATGGTGGGCGGGGGTTAGGCGGGATTTTTTACTACGCATCCTGCGAGGTACTACGGTAATACAAAGCGTATGTACTAAATGCGTGTATGTATGTATACACAATACACATACATATATACCCACCTTTATATTACAAAGCTTGTGTATGTGTGTATATATATATATATATATACATACACACACATACAATTTGCATATTATAAATTACAGAATTAATATTACATTGATGCTACAACAAAAGCAACTTGAAAGACCACTTGACCACAACATATAGAATGTAGCACAGCAAACGTAAATGAACGCAATCACATAACTAACCCGGATAAGGAAATGATGTCGCTGTTATCCTTTTACTGGGAATTGTGGGTCAGGGGGTATCTTGTTTTCTGTATCCTAGAACTTCTGAGGGAGCTTCTGTGTGAGATGAGAGAATTATGATTTCGGCCTAAAGTTGAAAAAGATGAAGGACATTAAAAAAGAGAAACGACGCAAACATCGCTCTGACTCGTCCTCTCCTACATGGAGTAAAGTAAAAGTAAAAAAAGAACGACAGAGTCCTGTTAGGCCACAACGACATCGCAGTTCAAGTTCCAGTTCCAGCAGCACAGATAGAAGCAGGAGTAGTAACAGTCGCTCTCCTTCTCCACCACCACCACGAAATGAAAACCAGAGGAAAGTTAGGTAATGACAATAGAAGCGAGAGAGAGAAGTTGTACAGACAGGCTGTTCGCGGTATCTATGTTTGAGCATTGTTTATTATCTTATAGTTAACGCTTCTGTGTTCCAGGAGGGGCATAATACGTGTAGTAAACTGGTAAATATTTCTCTTGTGTGTATTTTATTATTGCCTTTCAGCTTGTTTGCACCAAAAACTAGTGCTTTGGGTCAGGAGATTGTATTGGCCAATAAATAACAAACAATTCCTTTGATTCTTGTTCCTAATTTTTCTTACAAATGTTTATTATAAAACTTGTGATTTGTGACGTGTAAATGAGAATTACGTTGATTTAAGTTATGCTAAGAAAAACACTTGACGTTTGGTATATGTGTGTTCAAAGACGATTGTTTATATGTAAATGCTTGATAAAGTACTGCTCAGAATTTCTGGACACAAGGAAAATTATACTGTATCCATGTATTCCCGTTTTGCTAAACTTTGAATCTCCATATACAAGGAAAATTGCATTGTATCTTGTATACCACTGGTTTGTTAAACTTTGATTATTTGTTATGTGACATTTTGTATTGTATTATGGAGCTTTTTCTCCCCGGGCCTCCACTGCAAACGGTAACTACCCAGTTGGACTTTCCCGGTAAGCAAATGTCAAATAAAGTAAATATTTTTTGGTACTGTAATTTCTGCCCAGTGTCCCTGGATCGTGGCTGAAAAGGGTCTGCAACCACTACGCTTGATCTGGTTACCAAAATGTAATAAATACACAAATACTTCTGTAATTAGATGTTACTCGTGAAAATAAATGTGTAGTAGTACTGCAAGAAGCAGAAAAAAATGTATATTGCAAAAGTAAAACTATGTTGCAAAATATCAAAGGAACAACTAAGCGACACCCTTCATCCCCGAGGTAATCTGCATGTTTTTTCATTATGATGTCCTATGTGAAAACCATAGGATAACTGTGAGGTTTGTAACTGTTGTGATCGACCATGTAGGGGTGGGGCTGAGCAGCAGATGACTTGACAGTCGTCTTGTCGTATAATGAATGGGATAAAAATAGATCCATTTTTGTAATAGAAGCTATTGATTCTGTAAAGTGCTTTAAAATTTAGGTAGCCATTCCACAGGTAAAATAAATATTGCATATGAATTACACACACTATTTGAAAGTGGTGTAGTTGTGTCCATCTATCCACCACCAACTCCTGTTTCCCTATTTTGCACATGGGTTTGGAATATCACTTCAACAGTGACAGTCATCTAGAGCTGAGGTTCACATCACTGGGTGGCTAGCTCTACTGCAGGTGTTTCACACCACACACCTGTGGCGAATTTAGAGTGTCAAGTTCAGCTGCTGCATGCCTTTGGCATGTGGGTGGAAACCATAGCATCCAGAAGAAACACTGGGAGGACATTCGGACTCCATGCAGAAGGCACCCCAGCCAAAAATTGAACTGGGGAAGCTCATGCTGTGAAGTGACAACTCTATCTGCTGAGCCACTGTGTGTGTGTGTGTGTGTGTGTGTGTGTGTGTATATATATATATATATATATAAACACACACACACTACACAAATGTACGTTTACCACTTGTATGATACGTAACTGTGTAAAAGACAATTTAAGCGAGGACTGTGCAAAAGCATGAAATGGGGGTTGTGCAAAAGCATGAAATGGGGGTTGTTACCCCACTCCTTTATTTTCCAAATGTAGTAACAGTAGTATCGCCAAATACAGGTGTGTCCAAAAGTGAACCTTGACTGTCCAAGGGAATGTAACAACTCCATCATTAACACCGTTCCCTCTGCTAAACTCCTAGGGGTCACAATCGACGAGCACTTAAAATTCAATACCCATATCCAACTTAACATCAAGAAAACCCATATAAAACTCTGCCTACTGTACAGAAATAATCAATTCCTCTCCCCCTCTACTCGACATACCTTGGCCACTACACATCTCCTCCCATCTCTTCTATATGGTGCCCCTCTGCTTACGAATCAATCTTCTACCCTAACCTCCAAATTGGAAGTATGCTACAATAAAATTTCCAAATTCGCCACCAAGGCAAATTCCCTCTCTCATCACTGCACATCCTTACAAACTCTAAATTGGCTTGAACTCCCCAATCAACTAGACTACCTCCAAATTGTCTCAGGCCACAAATTATTCTTTCAACCCACCCTCTTTCCCTCACTCTCCAATATTCTCCAACCTTACACCCCCCCCCCCACCCCAGACCCCTTAGATGATCTAACCAAAACCTTATTTCCGTCCACAAACTCAAATGCCCAGCTGGTCAGCTTTTACTCTCCTTTTCCCTTGGTAAAAAATGGAATGCCCTTCCCTCTATCCTGAGGACCTGTGACAATCTACGCTCCTTCAAAACACAACTCCTCTTCTACCTGCATACTCACCGAAAATGCAACTGCACACTTCACTCTATACCTGCTAAGCTCCCCTCTTCCTTCTCTCCTGGCTAACCTTCATACCTTCCAAATTTCTGTCATAGTCATACATTGGTAATGTAACTAATAACTATTCCCAACCCTATGCATATTTTCTATTTTCCTCCTGGACACTTTTCTTTAACGTCCAAGTTGCTTATGGAAGGAATACCTACTTGAATGCATTCTGTCTACTGTTTTGGAAATTCAACCCTTGTATGTAAATCAAATTTATCTTTGTATTTTATTTGTACTTTTTACTTGTATGATCATTATGTCTTATTACATTGTACTATGGAGCTTTTCTCCCCGGGCCTCCACTGAAAATGGGCTCTTTAGCCCAGTGGACCTCCCCGGTCACCAAACTGAATGAAATAAATAAATAAATGTAAGTTGATGATGTCACCTAACCCCAGTGCCTTTACCTAATCAGAGTAATGAGTCACGCAAGCAGTTTAGTATAATTATGATGTGAAAAAAGATTCTTGCCCATCTCCGGTTATATGTAGTAGTAGAAGGCAATGGAATTACCAACAGCCCCTTTTTATACCCACACATTAATATATACGCAAGTATTTAATGTTAGAGATTTACTTGTAAGTGTGAGGCATAATCCCTCCCCACTTACATGCACTGAGCATGACTGGGATTCCTTTATTGAATACTATAACTTTTGTGTGACATTGCCTCTGCTTCAGTTTGCCCACTTTTAACTTTAACCAAGTTATATAACCTGGCAGAGCTCATGGATTGCCCCCTGAAAGGCGACACTTGAGTCAAGTGGGCTTGCCTGATTAACAAAGAACATTTGTTTTTGTCCTTTGGCTGAGAAAAAGTTTCTGCCTGCATGAGTTGGTGGTGGCTCAGGTAGATGTAAAAGATCCCTCCACAACTATTCTTTGATGCTATAGTTACACTGCTAGTGGAAATTCAGCTATCACCTTGGGTTCCCCCTGAAAAGAGGCCACTAGTTTAGCGGTGTAAATATCACTTTGGGTTTCCCTGAAGAGGCCACTAGTGTAGTGGGAGTAATTGGTCAGCAGTAAATAAATAAAATAAAAAGGTGAATAAATTTCACTGAATGTATTTGAAGGGAATCTAAAAAAAAAATGTACTCTTAAGGTGTAAAAGGAATTATCATTTGTGGGGGTGTGGGTTGTGCAGTATTTACCCACTTATGCTTTCATTAGGACAATTGGGTCTTTAATCTCATGGTCTAATTCTAGTACTTGTGGATAAATACTGCACAATGCACACTCCAGCCATTGGCTACTGTGCAACTGTCACTTAAGATAGTGCATCATTGTTGATGCACAGAATACACCCTATGCTGCAGATGCAAGGTTCCTAAAGTGAAAGTATGGTGCATAAGATTGTTAATGTGTAGGTGTAATATACGTTAATGTGTAGGTGTAATATACGTTAGTGTATTAGCTTAATAGATTTCTTTTTAAAACTAAGTTTAGAAAGAGAAACTTTTCAACTATTTGTTGTAGTAAGCATTTAACATCTGGAAAAGTTAGTGAACTGAGCCAACAGGCCCATTTTTAGACCCAACCCAGGGACAAGATAAACTCTGTATGCGTATGCATCCCAAGAAATTAACACTACTGCAAAACCATTGAAAAAGCTAACTGATGAAACGATGTGCTGACTTGTACTCCCATTTCAGTTTAAACTTATCAAGAGTGAGACCCCACCCCCACCCCACTAGCCTCCAGACTGTTCTGAGATGCACCATCATACAACCTTAGAAGTCATAACCAGTCGGGTCTTCTCCTGTATATCCCCCTCCCCCAACTAGCTTTCAGTGCAGAAACCATCCTTTCTCAGTCCTTTGTTGCAACCTGTAGGAATACCTCCCTTTTTCTCTTGGTTATCATTCCTGATTTTCTGATCAGATGTACAAGAAAAGTAGGACAATGCAACTGCTTTTTCTCTGGTTGACCACTTCTGCGCTACTTCCTTCTAATTGCCTTGCTCTGGTTCCTTTTTTTTTTTTTTTTTTTTTTTTTTTCATTTTGATTTTTTTTCACCATGCCAGTTGTGATAGCCACTCTGTATACAATATATGTTTATGCTGCATTTTGTCTTTCATTTTGTATATGTGATTTATCTGTTGTATTTGGCCATGAAGACTGAAATAGTTCCAATGGGATCCACTCGCTGTCCTGGTTAATAAGTCAAAAATAAAAATCGAAAGCTTTGTTTCTGTAGTTTGCATTCACCTGGATTCATTCATATCTTTCTCTGTTGTGTGTGTGAGATATATATATATATATATATATATATATATATATATATATATATATATATATATCTCACACTTAATTTACCAAAGTCTCACTTAGTCAGACGACGAGGTGTTGTTGCCGAAAGTGTACTTTAACAATCACCGTAATTTAATCCTGGGAAATTAAACACATGGCCACCAACGCTTTAAAAAGAAACTAAAGAAAAATTGAACCCCCCAACTAAATATACCAACTCCATTATATTGGAGAAAAGGGCAAATTTCACCTTGTTGGTCAAATGATTAGTTATTACTTTCCCAGAGTTGAGCTATGTTGATCCCAGTGTACATTAGACTAAATTGTGGGCAAGGTTTTGTCGTTTTGTAGTTTTAACTGGAAATTCTTGAAATAGACCCATAAATAAATGGGAATATATAATATATAAAATGTGTGTATAGATTAGATGTTATTTATGTATATGTACACACGTGGATTGCGTCAAAATAGTGGCAGGAGTATAATATTTTGTATTTGTGGGCAGAAATAAGTTTGTATATATGTGCTGTTCTTTAAGAAGCATATCAAGGACTTTGAACGTGCACATGTAAGTAGCAGGCACATTCCCAGTGCCATTTTGAGAGTGCAGCCAGAGAATGAGCATGTATGATTGCAGCAGTTAGTTTGTATACAAGTTACTTAAGTTAGTAAACATCTATCATAATATGTTTGTATATAATAAAGCTGCTTGAACAGAACCCACGATTCTTCTATTGTGTCCAAAGTAGGAGAGGAAGATTTAGTATCTGTTAATTGTAGCCTACTGAAATAAGAATGTATTAGGAATGTTATGGCCCTTGGGTCTCAAAAAAACTAAAGTTGTTTATGTATGATACTTAATTTGATTTTAGTTAAAAGGCAGAGGGAATGTAAAGCATAGTTTCTTGGTCTATCTCATAGGTATCGAAACCTTTTGTGCGTTTTGTAAGAGAAGACTGTGTGTGCTGCACTGTACAAAGGCAGTTTGCCTCTTCCCCAGATCCCACCCCCAAAACATTTGGAATAGCTTTGATTTGGCTTGGCACTTAAGTCAGAGATTGATAGAATGTTAAGTACATTAACTGATTTGTCTGTCTCTGGTTGGCATAATCCCACGTAAACAACACTAAATAGATGGTTAATATTTTAAATGTGCACAACTCTGCAGACTCTTTCCCTGAAGCAGATATAAGATTTTGCCAGTTGGGAAACATTTGCCTGAAGTAATGTCAGAAACTTGTTGTTCACGGAATACTTTGAGATGAGAACATGGTTAATAAAATAACCAGATTTATGATTGCAGGGCAGGGTGACTTGTTACTAAAACGCGACCATTTGCGTGCTTATTGTTACTGTTGCTAGACCCTCCGTGTTTCTGTGCAAATTTAAACTTATGTTTTGTTGCATATTATCTATCTCAGTAATAGCACTAAAATCTGAACCCATGTGACTAGCACTTGCTCTGGAACCTGCTGGAAAGCACTAGGAAGCCTTAAACTGATGCAAGCACTCAACTCTCCTTGTTAATAAGGAGAAATTAATCATAGGCACTAAACAGCCTATAATTGCAAAGTACCTTGCAAAGGTAAGGGAAAACAGCTCTTGTACTTTACAAAAAAAAGCACCTAAACAGGCATGTCCAAGGATCAGCTTCTGGTGATTTCTCCTGTTCACCTGGTGAATCTGGACATACTGGGGCAATGCAGCAACTGCCTCATGTACACAGATAACCCTCTCCTACCAATCCACACAACAACCTGTGAGAGATGCACTTGCATAGCCAAACTGGAAGCAAAGCTCTCTCTCCAGCCAAGATTGTGCTAGACAGTCAAGAGGAGAACACCTGCACTACACCTCAAGCAACACGTAGCACTTCAAAAACCGCACCATCAACACCCACACATAGCAACACTAAACCCACAAATGAGGAGGCCCTTAACATTAACCTGCCCAAGCAGTAAGGACCTCTGAAGCTGAAACGCAAACACCAGTCACAACCAAAGTGACACACAGCTCATAACACCAGTGTGCCATCCAACAACAGCCCCCAAGGCAAGACAACGTATCCAACACTTTTTAGTCATAAGTGACTATATTCAGACACACTGATGTCCCACTCACCAGGCTGAGCAAGGAGACAATTACAGTCAGCTGCCTGTCTGGTGCCAGGATCCACCAAATAACCCACGCACTCTGGTCACTCCACAACAAGTACAAATATGAGACTGTCATTGTCCATATTGGAGTGAATAACTTGAGATGTACCTCCCTGTTCTACTTGAAAAGAGACATGGAAGAGCTCTCTGATCTTGCAGCCTAGGCAGGGTATGACCTTAGCCCTTAGTAGTATCCTGCCATCGCCCAGATTGATACCTCAGTACAAGGAAAAAATGATGGACTTCCAACAATTGGCTAAGCTTCTGGTGTCATTCTAAGGGGATCCAGTGTCTGTCTGTCTCTGCCTGGGACGACATGGTCGACAGACCACGATTCATTGCCAGAGATGGCCTGCACCTGTTGTCCCTGGGATTCCGGATACTGGCTAAGGGTCTTGCTGCCCCTAGCAAGGTTCAAATGACAAATTCACCACCGTAACAGGAACAGGCAAGCAAAAACTGAGGGCAGTGCTATTCAGTGCTAGAAGTCTAAATCTCAAAATGCACTCACTCGAGGCACTCCTTAAACTGGAGAACATTGATATCTGTGCAGTGACCGAGACCTGGTTCAAGGCTCTAGAGAGCACCCCTGCATTACCAGGCTGTAACTTGTACCATTCGGCCATCTAACCTGGAAGGGAGAGGTGTGTCCATATTCATTAAGGATATCCACACCTCCAGGCTAGCTGTGCAGCATAATGCATCCGAGGTTATCCAAGTACAACTAACTCTGCAATACTGCAGTCCAAATTGTAGCTTGCTACAGATCCCCCAGGATTCCCACTCCTCTTTTCTTGATATATTGGAAAATATTAGGGTTCAATCAAACACCCTAATAATGGGCGATTTCAACTATCCCACCATTAACTGGGAAAACTGCTCATGTACCAACTCCTTCACTCAACGCTTTCTGGAATTTATAAATTCCAATGCCCTGGATCAATTTATCCACACCCCCACCAGGGGCAACAGTTTCCGAGACTTAGTCATTACCAACATGTGACCGGTGTTCACACCTGAAGTCAGCTCCTCGTTGGTCAGATCTGACCATTAGCAAATAACCCTAGATGTCCGCATCCCGCCCCCACCCACCATTAAGGAAACCATGGTAAAAAATTTCTCCAAAGCCAATTTCATGCTTTTTAAGACAGAAGTGGCGAACTTCATGACACCCATGCAGATGGACAATACAGTTACGACTGCTGAATCCTACACAAATGCATTCTATATAAGCACTTACACAAATGCATGGATCATGCTATCCCAAACAGAACCAAGACGTTATCCTCCAAAAAAAAACAGGAAGCCAATCTGGTGGTCCCCTGCTATAAACAAACTCTATAACAGAAGGAAGAAACTGTTGCAAAATTGAGTAAAATCCCATGAGTGGAGGAGCTCCCTGGTTAGCCTCAGTAAAAGCTGAGATCCCTTATAAGATCCTCCAAAGCTAGCTACAAAAACAAAATCACCACTGATTCTAAGGGCAACCACAAAGCATTCTATGTCAAGAATATCAGTGGCAACACCCAGATCTGCTCTGAGTTACAGCACAACAGCACGAAAATTACAGAACCAGCTGATATTGCCAGCATCCTGGCAGCTAAGTTCAGTGCTAACTTTAGCCCCCTCTCACCCCCTGAAGGGCCCATATCTACACAGGAAGAATTCAGAATCCCTGTAATCACCTCTATGCAGGTTAAAAGCTGCACTCTCTAAAACCAAAAACATAGCATCCATGGAACCAGACAACATCCCAGGCTGCATTTTACACAAACTACACTCCTCCCACTTGCACTTCATTCCTCCTCCTCCTCCACATCTAATATAGCTTCACTCTTGCATTACTATGACAGCACTAAAACAAACTCTACTACTTAGCTCATCCACATCTCTCCTACTCCTGTTATACACCCTCACATCATATAACACCTCCGTGCACCATATCACACACACTCCCACACACAAGCATCATTCAAATATTTAAACACACATACCATCCTCCTATAGCCCCAGCCCTCCTCCACACAACCATCAAGGACTGTTAAACTATAAAGGTCCTCCCACTGCAGCCCTTGTCTCACCACACAAATACATTCACTAAACTCTTATTTAAGCTCTCCAGACTCTATCACTACCTACACAAACAACTAAGTTTAGCAGGAAACATGCACCCCAACCCAGGGCCTACAACCACTCAACCCACACTACCCCTCCCCAACCCTCCAACACTACCCCCTCCACTCCACTCCAACCAGACCTATCTGTGTTACACCAAATACCAAAATCATCCCTTCTCCTCTTCAACATTAATATAAGAAGCATTACCAAAAAAAAAAAAAATCTCACTACACCCCAGATATAGTAACAATTACAGAAACCTGGCTTAAACCCCATAGACAGTAATGAGATTACATCCCAGGCTACAACATGCAACGTAAAGGCAGCACTAACAAAAAAGGACGAGGGATAGAGATCCTGTACAAAGATCACCTCTCATTACAGCTCCCCAATCCCAGACATAGATAATACAGAGATTATTACAGCTAAATTAAACATTAACTCGGGCAAAACTCTAAACATTATAGGAGGATACATACGACCAGGTAACGCCCCCTAGTGTTGACAACCTGCTACAATGGTGCTCCATTCACCTCCCCCAAGAAACAATTATCATGGGAGACTTCAACATTGAATGTCTCCTGTGCTCCTCAACAAACCCAACTATTCACATGAACCTTTACGGGTTCACCCAAACCATCACAACCCCCACTAGAACCAACAGTCACCAACTGTAATTCCCCTACTAGACTGGATTCTAGTAAACACACCCCACCTTGTATCTCTCTCTGGCCAACTCGCTGATAACCTGAGTGACCACAACCCAACTTTCCTCCTTCGTGATCGCATCCACCCAGTACATCGAACCACCTACCATACCATCAGGAATAAGAAATCTTTAAACCTGATGATTTCATTTCTGCCCTACTAAACTGCCACTGGGAACACCTCAAACATCTAACCCTAGATGAGGCAGTCCTAACTTTCAACAAGACCTTCCTTGATATTCTCAACACCCATGCACCTCTAGGCAAGTGAGAGTCAAAGTCAGCTACTCCCCCTGGTTAACAAAAGAAACAAGATCACTACTGAGACGGAGCTAAAGCCTGGTCACTGTATCATAAAAACAAATCCAATACCACTAAACAAACCTACGTACAACTCAGAAATAAAGCCAAATAAACAAGTGAAAATAGACCAAACCAATTACGACCCAAGTATCCAAAACAAGCACCAAAAACATCCACAAAAATTCTGGGCTGCAGTCAAAAAAAACTATTACAACCAGGTAATATTGCTACTCTCACCCCAAAAACAACTCCCAGTAGTGGCAGCATAGCCACTCAGTGTAACAACTTCTTCACAGAAACCATTCTAAACCTAGCCAATAAACACTAACTAACACAAATACTTCCCCAAATACAAGCAATGCCTCGCTCCCACAGGGTACATCCACCCAATTTAAACTACACCCAATATCCACCACCTATATCAAAAAACATCTGAAAAAACTAAAACCTACAACATTAGCTGCTGACAACTGTTATCTTAAAATTGCAGCAGAAGCCATTGCCTATCCAATAACAATACTCCTTAACAGATCTCTTACTGAGTCACATGTACCCCCTATCTGGAAATTCACACATAATCCCCCTCCACAAAGGGCGGACCTCTTATGAACTTACTGCCATCCTATTGCCATTCTCTCACCCCTATCCAAGATCTTTGAAAGAATAGTCCATACACAGCTCATGAAGTATCTCACCTCACATAACCTACCATCTTGCACCCAGCATGGCTTTCGTCCTGCACATAGCACAACCACCGCCCTTATTAAAGAAGTTAACCAACTTAGAAACAACTCCCTGTTTGTATCAGCCTTATTCCTGGACCTGTCAAAAGCCTTTGACATTGTCAACCACCACAAACTCATGTAAGTCCTTTCCTCCCTAAATATTAATATCACAACTTTTAACTGGTTCCAAAGCTACCTAGCAGATGGACAACAAGCCGTTCAATGGCAACAAACACTCTCTCACCCTCCCAGTCACAATCTGGGTCCCACAAGGCTCCATCCTTGGACCTCTTCTATTCTCACTCTTTACCAACCACCTACACACTGCTACCGCCAAAGCCAGCCTAATCTAATATGCTGACGACTCAATCCTGATCTGTGCAGCCCCAACCCTCCAAAACTTTACCCAAGACACTTTTCTCTCAGTGGAAAACTGGCTAACCAACTCAAACCTGATACTTGATCCCAACAAAACAAACCTCCTCTCCCACTAGAACTGCAATCTGCATCAGTCCTACTACCCACACCAAACTACTGGGGATAGTAGTAGACAACAGTCTAAAATTTGACATCCATATAGACCAAACCATCGAAAGTCCACAAGAAACTAGGCCTCCTGTACAGGAATGCCCAGTTTCTAACACCTTCTACAAGAATTACCATGGCCAGAACCCACATACTATCCACACTCCTGTACGCATCCCCTATCATCATCAATCTATGTAAATCAAGCCTTATAGAGGCCTGCTATAATAAAATATCCAAATTCGCCACAAAATCAACATATAGGTCACATCATTGCCAATCCCTAAAACAGCTCGATTGGCTTGAACTTCCACATCTCCTACACTTTAACCAACTAAGCCTAGCCCACCAAATAGTTCACCACCCAAACAAAATAGCAGCCCTCAGCCAACTTAATCCAGCCTTACTCAGCTCTTAGACCCCTCTGCTCTGATAATAAATTCCTACTACAGGTTTCTAGAGCAAAGAACTCGGCTGGGGAAGGCCTCTTCTCTAACTATACTGCTAAGCTATGGAACACCCTCCCAACTGCTCTCACCTCATGTTCCTCTTCAAGACAATTCAAAGCACTCTTAAAAATCTCACCTATTAAAATCATGGCTCTGCTCCTGCCTTTCCCCAGGCTAAGCATCATCTAAACACAAACCTCACTCTCACTGCCTTCATAGAACTCTGTATGACTGCTCTCTAATCTAACAGCTAACACTGTACTCTCTCAAAAGGAATAATGTACACTCCCTCAACATTTATATATTGTAAATACCACATGGTGCTAACTTCTGAACAATTGGTAGTGTGCATTGGAAATACAAGTGTGCATACATATATACTGTAAACTCGACAAAAGCTATTCTTGATATAACTCGTATTCAATTACATTCACTGGTTAATCTTCAAGTTGTCTGAATTTGCTATTCTATGTATTAGTCAGTGTATATACCTGATTATATTAGAATGTACTGTACGCTTTTAAACTAATACCTGATTATATTAGAATGTGTAGTCTTTCAAATATCTTTGTACTACTTAGAGCTTTTCTCCCCATGCCTCCACTGAAAACGGGCACTTGCCCAGCTGGACCTTCCCGGTAAACAAATGTAAAATAAAATAAGTTCAAAATGAACTGGCTCCCCACCTAAGCACCATGTTCAATCATAGTCTCACGTCGGGCTTTGTGACCACTGAAACCACTGAATGGCGCACAGCAACAGTTATCCCACTCCACAAAGGGGGAGCAACCACTCATCCTGGGAACTATCACCCTATTAGCCTGACGAGCCTGGTCTTGCAAGGCCATGGAACGTATCATCATGGAACTCATAAACAAAGACATTGGTAACCTCCAAACTCTGGACCCCACGCAGTTCGGGTTTGTGAAAGACAGATCATGCCTTCTGAACCCGATCGACTTTGAGGCAGTCACCAAAGCCGTAGATGACGGTAAGGTGGTTCACACAGCCTATCTTGACCTTGCCAAGGCTTTCAACACTGTGCCCCATTCTGGAATTATAGCTAAACTCACTAGACTAGGTATAAATCCCTATGTCACAAGATGGGTTGCCAGCTGGCTCACTGATGGAACCCACACTATAAACGTTGCAGACTCCAAATCTGACTTCAAACCAGTGACAAGTGGGAGTACCACATGGTTCAGTCCTGGAACCTCTCCTGTTTGGTATTTACTTCTCTGAAGTACAGGCTAACACAGAAGACCTCTGGCTAACGAAGTTCGCAAATGACTGCAAACTAGGAGCCATAGTAGAGTCCCAAAATGATGTGGACATCCTACAGAAGGTCCTCGCTGATACCCATGAACTACCACATAAACAGCAGTCTCCTTAACCCCGAATGTGTGATAAGAGACCTTGGGACTCAGGTGAATAGTAGTCTCTCCTTTGCTAATCACATCGCCACAGTAGTCAGGAAATCATATGTGGCACACCTCATCATAAGAGGGTTCTCATCCAGGAAAAAAGGTCATTGTTCCCCTCTACTCGGCACTCATTAGACCCATTAAGAGTACAATGCCCCTATTGGAATGTACTTCACAAAACATCTTCAGCAGCTGGAAAGGCCACAGAAGTACCTCACAAAGAGGATCACTGGCCCTCGAACAGGTGCCCTACACTGACCTTCTCAAAAACCTCCAGCTTTACTCTGTAGCATATCGCCTACTCTGAGGAGATCTCTGTCTAGCATATAAAGCTATGTTAAACCCAGAGCTGTTGGACATGCTACACCTAAAGAAATCCCAATCCTGCCGAGCTACACGCTCTAGGGACCTAAACCTTGTCACCACAATAAACAGGACATGCTGAAAGGATAGATTCCTGTCCCAGAGACTTCCTGTACTGTACAGGAACAAGCTACTCATCTATGCCAAGCAAAGTTCCTCATTAGCCCTCTTCAAGAAAAATCTTAAGTTAATGGGAAATAGGAATTACACCCTGGGGAATCACTTCTGTGGCTCTGCTTGACAGGAGCACAGGAAAATAATTTTCTTGGGTGGCTTAAGGCAGGGAACCTTGTTAGCTAGGTTTACGTAGGCCCTTGGGCCAATAGCCTAGTACCTACCACTCTCTCATATATTTATATTTATATTTATATATATATATATATATATATATAATGTAATTTCTGCTTTTTTATTTCTTTATAGTTGGTTTTATTTTAGTAATGTGTAAATGGGCTCTTATGTCTTTTACTTGGTGCCTTAATTGATTGCTGCTAACAGGTGATTGGTTCCTTGTTGAGATGTTTTTATTAATGAATGTAAATATTTTTTTCATATAGAAGGTCTGATGAAGCAGATGTGAAAGTGCTTGCCCTTTTGTTTTTGTTTTATTGCTAGTTAAACATTTTTTTGATGCACTCTCCTGGCAGTGTTTTATACCATTGTTACTTGTCTACACAATGTTGACAATGATGTTTGCTGTCTATTAAGCACAGTTTTATTGATTTTAATATTGTTGCTTTGAGGTATTGTGAAAATACTCTGGGTATAATTTAATTCTGCAAAATCACTAAATAGTAGCACTACCTGCTGTTGTATTTTTTCATTGAAAAGCTCTTGAATTGATGAATAATTCTCCCTCATACATTGGGGCTGTCTTAACCTGCCTACAAAGCATTATGGGAAATGTATTTTATTCAGATATTAAATGCTCAGAAGATTGGACGGACACCTCTTGTACCTTTAAATACCTCTGCTATCTCTATCCCCACTACTAACTTCCTTTGCACACACATTCCTGAGGCTACACTCATACCTTTTCTTTTCCACATCTATTCTTATTACCCCCTCTATCAGACCCTACCCTTCTCTACCTCTACAATCCTACACCTTCATCAATATAATCTGTTAACATATTTCATGGCTTCTAGAATATTAATCATTATGATGATTTTTTAAGTACTGCATCTTCCTATTATCAAGCTTTGCATATAATTTATTCTTGAACACTGACTGAGTTTTTTATTCTGACAAACTAATGTCTTTTTTTCCCAAATATTGTGCTTGAATGTTATGACTTTGTCTAGATTTTCATTCTGTTAACCATATGTATCTGAAGCTTTCCTCCCCAGGTCTCTGCTGAAAATGGGGTACCTCATGACCTAGTCGGACTTTCCCAGTAAACAAATGCCAAATACTCTATAGCAGTAAATTCCTCGTAATATCTGCATCAAGCTCTTAGATTTCACTTGTCAACTTTATAGTGCTGTTTCATTGTTTTCAGTCAATACCCGCAAGTATTCGGTGTCAGTTTTTGAAGAAAAAAAAAAGTTCCTGAAAAAAGACAGAATTTCATGCAATGCACCATTTGTAACAGCACATCCTCTGACTAAAAGGCAAGTTTGGGAGCAAAGGCCTTAAGGGTTTTACTGCCGCTGAAGAGTATACTCCTTTGAGGCTTTTGAGGATTGACGGTGGGCCTGTGACTTCCTTAGCTGGGCAGATAAGTTCTCTTTGGGGGGGGGGCTTCCAATTTTTTTATTTTTTACTGATGTTTTATTACTTGCCTCTTCAGGAAAGTTGTTTTAAAGCAAGGGGTGTTGTGCTTTAATGGATTGTCTCAAGGCTGTAACATACTTTTGAACAGAGCACTCATTTCTGTCAGTTTAAAAGTAGTGTTATCCAACTGAAAACTATTTTCTGTGGATAAATTGTTTATTTTAAGGTCGTGGGGCTGCCATAGTGTTTGAAAGTGCCTTCTACTGGTTTTATACTGAAAAAAGTAAATTTTGTGGACTGGTAGTTTGACTGGTATTGTTGCTTGTTTTCTGCAGAATAGATGCACCTTTTTCAGCTTGTCCATGGAATAGACTAACAGTCCCATAGTCAGGACTCTTGTCCTTCTGCCACAAAAAGAAAATGAAGCAAACTGCGTTTGCCACCACAACAGGTTAGCAATTTGCCTAAACTACAGTTGGGTGACTGCTTTGGCCATTTTTTTGTGTGGAACAGGCTCCCCATTCATGTGAAGCAAATGTAACTTGGACAGTTGGATGTAGAACAGGAAATTCACTCCGGCTTAGCACCTCTGTCTCTAATGGACACAAGCAACCTGTAAATGGTTTATCTCCCAAGCTCATACTTAATATTTATCAAGGGTACCAGAACATGTCAAATATTTGGAATGCATGGCTAGGCTTAAAAAGGCCCTTGTGGTCATTAGCCTAGGGAAATACCTATGAACTATAAATACAGTGATGATTTTATATTGAAATCTAAAATTATTAATGACAAATCGCAAAACTTTTTAAAGCCCCCTTTACTAATTATATATAGCAACTACGAAATTCCAAAACCATGGAAAAAGGGCAGTTTACCCTGACCTCACTACAATGTGATCTGACACCATAAAGCTGCTGGCTAAAGCATCATTAAGGAGATTGTTTGGACATCTGAACATTCACTATTATAGTATTTAAAAGCATTTGCTCTTTTAACCTGCAACTGATAATTGATACTGAGTGGGGAAAGACTGTTGCATCTCCAGTATGTGGTGTGTATTTAACTCCTTAACAGTGGGTGCTAAGAATGCTAGGTTTCACTGTGGACCACTGGTGTGTGTTTATGCCAAGTATTCAGTTTTAAATGTTTCTCTTTTAGGCAATACTTTGTGTAGGAAATCATTGTGGTAATTACCCTGAGGTTTCCCATTAAAATCAAAGGCAGTCTAAAGTGCAAAGGAGAGATTGTGCAGTTTTAGAATCTCTACCCCATGAACGTAGTAACATGGTATGGGTGACCAACATGGGCATTCTATCTGTCTGCTTGCTTCAGCCCTCTGTATTCATTTCATTAGAGGCTGTTGGGAGCAGCAGAGGCTTCAGTCTTCAGGGACCATTTCCTTTTGCAGGTAGGTCATTTTATTATTTATTGGTAGGAAACCACATAGATCTATGCCTACAGCACAGTGCAGTAACTGAGTGTTTGGTAAGGGATAGTGTACCACATTAAGTTGAAATGGATTATTGTAGTCAGTTTTCTGATCACACAGTGTATATGATTGCCAGAAGCAGCTGTCTGTTTTAGGGGGTACAGTCTGTGGGTGAAAGCAAATGATATAATCTCTTGCAATAGTTCTATATGACTGTTAGAATCTGCCAGGCTGCTGAACTGTTTTGTACCCTGTTTCTATTAGGTGTGAGTATACAACAAATGATTAGGGTGGTAGAATGTAGCTTGTGTCCAAAGTATGTGTTTGTATTGTCATTAGCTGGCAAAATAAATTTATTTCTAATGTAAAGTATCCACCCTGGGATTCAGTAATGCCAGCACTAAGTGTGCACTGTTCTGCATGAACAGACAACACAGACGTAACTTGCACCTTCTTCCTCCTAATTTAGTTTTCCTACTAATAATCTTGCAGCTGACTGACTAGACAGCGCAAAAATGTGATCAGAATGTTCTTGCATACATACCATGTACACTTGGTGTAGACTTTATTGAATCTGAACTTCACACTTTTTTTTTTTTTTGCTGCATGTAGAATGAGGTCTGAATTTACTGTCACAGTTATTGTGCTTGAATGTAAGTCTGGATTTGAGCATTGTCGTTCTTTGGATAGAATCATGATCTAGTGTGTGTTTTGAACCCAGTTATCTTATTGCATTTCTCTCAATTTTTTTATTGTGAACTGCCTTCTAGACCTCTTGTACATGGCTATCAAGTCAGTGTTTGTGAGGTTTTGTTAGTGTTGCAGCAAATTTGCTTCCCACCTGGGTGTAAGTTAACCTGTGCCCAAAAGACCAGGTAAAACTAATGTCCATGGTATATGTACAGTAAGTTCTTAGTATGTCAGAAGTAAAAATTCTGTAAGTTTCAAAATAATTTTTCCCTGTGTAGAGGCTGTCCTAACCACATTGTTGTTTTTAATCAGCTAAAATGATTATCTCAAATTCAGTCTTTAAGCTGCAGTGAAGTTTCTTAGATTAGCGTCATTACTGACTTGCTGTAGCTAATGTGCCATGTTTGAGTAACTAATGTGTGTTTGGTCAAATTCAACATAGTGATGCACTGGAATCCATAACGATAGAGTAGGAATTGTAGCTAATACTCCCTGAAAGTGCCATAGTGACAGGGGGTTGTGTGTAGTTATATATGTGTATGCACACACAGATTCATACACACACACATGTAGATTCATAGGTTGGTACTAAGCTATCGGCCCTAGGGCCTGTACAAGCCTAGCCATGACAATTCCCTGGCTATTTCTTTCCACAGTATTTACTTCCCTGGACCCCTGTCTAGCAGGGCGACTGATGTGATCCCCGGGGTGAATTTCCTATCTCCCATCCATTCATCAAGGTTCCTTTTGAAGAGGTGCTCTGTTTGACACGTATGGGCAGTCTATTCCAGAGTCTGGGTAGTCTTTGCGTCAGGAACCTATCCCTCCAGCATGTTTTTTTCATTGTGGTGACAAGGTTTAGATCCCTGGAACGTGTGTCTCTAAGGGATTGGTATTTGCTCTGGGTTTGACATGGCCTTGTATGTTTAGCGGAGATCGCCTCTGAGTAGACTATATGCGACAGGAGTATAGGTGGAGTTTTTTTTAGACTGTCAGCATAGGGCATCTGCTTTTGGCCTGTGATTCTTTTAGTGAGTTATTTCCCCTGCCTTTCCAGTTGTTGCAGATGTCTTGAGAGGTACATACCAAACGGGGCATTGTATTCTATAATGGGTCTAATGAGGGATGAGTACAGTGGGGCAATGACCTCCTTTTTTCTGGATGAAAAGCCCTTAGTGATGAGGTGTGCCAAGATTTCTTGACTGTTGTGGCGATGTGGTTATCAAATGTGAGACCACTGTCCACCTGTGTCCCTAAGTCTCATCACACTTTCGGTGTTTAGTGTACTGCCACCTTATGTGGTAATTCATGGGTACATGTTTTTCCCCAAAGGGGATAACTGTACATTTCTTGACATTGAGCTTGAGCCCATGGCTCTAGCACCAAGCATCTGTTTCTGTAAGGCCCTTTTGTAGAATATCCACATCATTTGGGGATTCAATAATGGCTCCCAGTTTGCAGTTATCTGCGAACTTTGTTAGCCAGAGTCCCTTAGTGTTGGCCTGTACTTCAGAGAAGTAGATGTCAAACAAGAGCGGTCCCAGGACTGAACCCTGAGGTACTCCACTTGTCTAGAGCTGGATTTGGAGTCTGCTACTTTTACGGTGTGTTTTCTGTCAGTAAGCCAGTTGGCAACCCATCGAGTGATGTAGGGATTAATGCCCAGCTTAGTAAGTTTATCTATGATTCCAGAGTGGGGGATGATGTTGAAGGCCCTGGCAAGGTCCAGATAGGCTGTGTGGACCACCTTACCCTTGTCCACGGCTCTGGCGACTGATTCGAAGAAGTCAGTCAGGTTCAGGAGATAAGATCTGCCCTTCATGAACCCAGACTGCATGGGGTCCAGTGTTTGAAGGTTGCCAATGTCTTTGTTTATTATAAGTTCCATGATAATACGTTCCATGGCCTTGTAGATCAGACTCATCAGACTGTTGGGATAGTAGTTCCCGGGATCCAAGTTGGATCCCCCCCCCCTTGTGGAGCGGGATAACTGTAGCTGTGCACTACTCAGTGGGCACGAAGCCTGAGGTGAGGCTATGATTAAACATGACACTTGGGGAGGTGCCAGTTCGTTTTGTAGTTCATGTTGTACACAGCCTGGGATGTCGCCTGGTCCCATGGATGCTGTAGTCTTAGCTTTGGAGAGAGTGCATTTTTTACCTGTGTGGCCGCTATTACCGGAATTTGGCAATCTTTCAGTGGTTAGAGGGGGGTGTGAAGTTTGCACTGAATCGATCTGCCAGGATAATGGCAATTATCCTTGGGATCAGTATATTTAATGCCATTCTGTTGTAGCTCATAGCAGATCTGAGCATTGCCATTTAGATTCTTGACATAGCAATAGAATGCCTTGTGGTCGTCTTTGGAATCTTTGGCAATTTTGTTTTCGTAACTAGCTTTGTAGGATTTTATGAGGGATCTCCGCTTGTTACTGAGGCTGGTAAGGGAGTTTTTTTGCATCCTCTTTTCTGCAAGAGTTTCTTCCGTTTGTTGTAAAGTTTGTTTATGGCAAGGGACCACCAGATTGGCTTACTTTTTTTGGAGGAGAACGTTTTGGTTCTATTGGGGATGGCACGATTCATGCACAAGTGGATGTGCTTGTACAGTGCCTTAGAGTAGGATTCAGCAGTCGAACTTTCAATTCCTGTCTGCATGGGTGTCATGAAGTTTGTCACTTCTGACTCGAGCAGCATGAAGTTGGCTTTGGAGAAGTTTTTTTACAGAGATTTCCTTACTGGGGGGTGGGATGTGGATGTCAAGGGTGATTAGCTTATGGTTAGACCTGACCAACAAGGGGTGACCATAGGCGTGGAGCATCGATTTTCCCATGTTGGTAATGCCCAGGTCTAGGATATTGGAGCCCCTGGTTGGGACTAAGGATCTAGGGTATTGGAATTTATGAATTCCAATAACCGTTGGGCAAAGGTGCTGGTACATGAGTAGTTTTCCCAGTTAATGGCGGGGTAGTTGAAGTCGCCCAGTATTGGGGTGTTTGGTTGTATCTTAATATTTTCCAGTATGTTTAGAAAGGTGTAGTGAAAATCATGGGGCATGGTGGGGGATCTGTAGCAAGCTACAATTTGGATTGCAGTCTTGCCTAGTGTTAGTTGCACCTGAAGAATTTCAGACGCATTGTGTTTGCCAACTAGCCTGGTGTTGTGAATATCCTTGGTGAATATGGACACTACTCCACCTTTTCGTGTTTTGGTCATGGTTTGTTGGCCGAAAAAGTGTGGTATTGCAGGTGTGCTCTCTGGAGCCTGGAACCAGGTCTCAGTTAATGCACAGATAGCTATGTTCATTTTTAGGAGTGCCTCGAGAGAGCATTTTGAGATTTAGACTTCTAGCATTGCCTTCAGATTTTGCATGCTTGTACCTGTTACGGTGGTGGTCCCAGGCAGACAGTTACTGGATCCCCTTTGACACCAGAAGCTTAGCCAATCGTGACAATTTTGTTTTCGTAACTAGCTTGTACCTGTTACGGTGGTGGTCCCAGGCAGACAGTTACTGGATCCCCTTTGACACCAGAAGCTTTTGTTTTCGTAACTAGCTTTGGAGGATTTAATCAAGGATCACAGCTTCTCACTGAGGCTGACCAGGGAGCTCTTCCACTCATGGGATGGTCAAATTAACATAAGGAGAAGGCAACTACAAAGACAGTGGTATTGAAGAACACTACAGTAACCGGCTGGGAGGGTGGGGAAAAAATTTCTGCCTGACTCACAAGAGACAGAGCTGTGGTCTCCAAGTATTAATGTGCAGTTAAAAGCAGAATACAAGTAAAACAAAGGTAAATAAAACAAATCACAGTATTCAAACTAGAAAAAGGCAATAAAGTAATGCAACAAATAAAAAGCAAGCTAACCTTTCCCGCACAGCAAAATGTAGCAGAGTCTGGGTGAGCCGTGTGTGTGTGTGTGTGTGTGTGTGTGTGTGTGTATATATGGATCCCTTGCACAACACTGACCTTCCACAATGCCGACACCATATGATCGACATTCGGAATGTCGACATTGTAAGAAGTCCACAAAAAAGGAAAATAAAATTTCCTTTAAACTGCTAGCAGGGGGGGGCTCTGCCCCCTGCACCCCCTAACTTTAATATACCAACTCTGAAATAGCACTACAGTGCAGGGATGGAAATCTTTCTATTCCGCACTATAGTGAAGTGCTTGTTCCACATTGTTGGCTTTCCGAATGTCGATCATATGGTGTCGGCATTCTGGAATGTCGGCAAACTGAAAGGGACCCATTATATATATATATATATATATATATATATATATATATATATATATATATACATACATATACAGAAATATGGTTACTAAAGGTAAGTGCTGTTCCAAAAATATCCAACAACAAATGCAGAGTAGCACAACCACCACAGCGTGAATCATAAAATGTAATACTTTAATAAAACGTTAAGTCCTTCACAATAAAAGTAAAAAAGATGAGTGCTTTTGGGTACAGTAGAGCGTCAGTAATCCGAACAGCTGAGCCTTTGAGTCTGCACATGCGCCTTTTTCTACAGTGCGTAATTTAACATTGCTGCTGCTCCATTGCTGTAAGGCAATTGTAGTTTAACAACATTGCATGATTAGGAAGCTTTTGGTGCTTAGTTGCTGGAACATCATTGCATTTTGTCAGTTTCTGCTTGCTTCACTAACAGTGTGTGCATTGCTGTACCAGTTTGCTTTGTTGCTGTGAAGGGAATATTTCCACTTAGAATATTTGGCTTCCGATTGCATTTGGGGGAATACTCTGCTTCATTTGCTGAAAGGGAATTATGTTTTTGATGCTGGAGGGTGCGTGTATGTTTGTGTGAAAATGTCCCAATTAGGGATAACTGGTGATTAGTGTTATTGCTCAGGTTGGAATCCTGTACCTTGGGTACAAGAGCCTGAATTTTGTACCCCTACCACCACAGAGAAACTGATTTTTGTAAAGTTGGTACAGATCCTGTTTTAACAAACAGTGCATTGGGAGTGAGTGCATTGGGAGAAAAGGCTTGTGACCACCTTTCCAGAACTGCATGGTACAGTAACGCAAAACCTTTTTTTTATTCTAGCAATGTTCTAAGGTTATGCAAGCAGTATTTAAAATGTCCTTGGTTTTCAGCCAGCCTTTGCCCCCTCCCCCATAAATTTGTGTCTTTAGAGATTTCTTGTGCTACAAAGTTGAGAGGTATTGTTTGAGTGTCAAGTGCTTTCTACAAGGAGCTGAGACCTTTAGGGGAAGAGAATTAAGCCAAGTCTGTTTACAATGTGCAACTGTTCAGCAAAATAGTGATAATTTGCTGAAGTATTTAAAAGCATTGTTGGCACAACAGGTAGTATACTTGCTTTTGATGCAGAAGGTTGTGGGGTCTACTCCCACAGCATGTAGATGGGTTGCTGATACCATACTGTTTTGTACTTTAAAGGGGGTGGATGCTGCAGTCCTCGGTTATAGATCTGTGTAATGTGGGATTATTCACATGACTTTTAGTAATGTAGAGATGATTTGATTTATTGGTGGATTGTAGTGACAGAAGTTGGAGTAGACTTTTACTGATGAAATGTTTTGCATTGGGCAGTTTTTTTCGTTCTTGGTTCATACATTGTTTCATTGCTTACTAGAAAAATGTGCGGCACTACATATTTTAAAACATGATCTAACAAATGGTGCTGCATTATCCGAGAATATTAAATCAGGAAAGTGTGACATGTATGCATGGTACTAAAAATGTGCAAGGGCCCTGTGATTTGAAAAACAGCCCAAAGATATACTTTATCCTCCATTGGCCAGATGCATTTTCTTTGAGTGCGAGTTTCAATAAAAGTGAGTTTCAAGGGCAGAGAAGTTTTAATGCAAAGGCTGTTTTCATTGCAAGACTGTATTGCTTTGTTTAGCAAATGTCTGTCAGTGTTTGTGCTATAAAATGTGACGCAAATTTTAAATGAAATCTAAATACAGTAGGTTCATAGATTAGTACAGTACTAGGGTAACTGCCCTTTTGGGACATTTTAAGCCTAGCCAATTACTCCTTGTGAGAATCGAACACTGCACCTTGTTTTTGTAAGGTAAACATCTTTATTATACTGTATAGTACAGGGTATTTTTTAAAAGATAAATGCATAGTTAATGAGTGGCAGACACATGCTTTGAGTCTCTACAGGACATGAATGACCGGTGGAGCAGAGGAGTTGGGGCTGCCTTCATGGGCATACGAACTGTATTCAGTTCTGTTAAAGAAGTATATTTTTGAGTGTGATTATGTTTCCATCAAATTTGGACAGTGAACATAGGTCAAAAAGGAAAACAACATGAAAAACCCAAAAGACAAACTTAGAAAAGGCTATGTATTTATGGTTTGTGCAAAGGGGAACCTATTTCTGTTCAGCTATTGTGTGAAAGAACACTTGAGTTAAACAAAAAGCTTGATTGTCCATCTGATTTTTAAGGTTGGCACTGGCTGGTTAAAGAACTTTAAATCTCGCCATGGCATACGAGAGTTTAGAGGTACAAGAGGAATCTTTATCTGGTGATGCACCTGCCGCTGAAATTTTTAAAGAAACATTCTTAGCCCTTTTGTAAATAGAAGGCTCTTCACTCAATGACGTGTATAAATGTCAATGAAACTGTTATGTACTGGAAATCCTTTCCCTGTAAATCATTTGCAACTAGTTGAGAAACAAGTGGCCCCTGGTTTTAAACTTGGCAAAAAGTGAGCAACAGTTATGGTAACCGCAAATGCCACTGGAAGCCATCTCTTACCCCCACTAATGATTGGCAAAGCCAAAAAGCCCAGATGTTTCAAAAATGTGAGATGTCTCCCACTCTGCTACAGAGCACAAAAGAGTGAATTGTGAAATATTTCTTGATTACATACAAATGAGTTCATCACAAATGTAAAGAAGTTTAGAGAGAAAAGAAAACTGGAAAAGTACTTCTGCTGGATAATGCACCATCACATCCAGGAGTGGAGAAATTGAATGCAGTTGATGAAAATTTTGAAGTGATTTTTTTTGCCTCCAAATGTAACAACAACATTGATTCAACCAATGGATCAAGGTGTTACAGAAAAGCTAAGGTGTATAAGTAGTAAATCCTAAATCGTTTATTATTGGCAGAAGAAGAAGAAAGTGTGGTGGCCTTTTCAAAAGATTGTTGTTGTATGGTGGCTGATGCTTGGAACATATTCTCACAAGATAATATTAAAAAGGCTTGGAATAGATTGCTTGGTGAAAGAAGAGAAAATGAGAACTGATGATACCAGTGAGGACCCTACAAACTTGTGTACATATTCCAGGCAATCCTAGGATTTTCAACTGTGACAAAGATGGGGTTAGAAAACAACAATGATGCTGGCTTTCAAGTTTTGAATGAAGATGGAATTTTGTCATTTTTGCAAGAAGAAGAGAATGCAGTGACCGAAGTTGGAGATGAGAAAGGTGATAAACTGAAAAAGTAGACCAAGTCATGAAGAGGCTTTTGCAGCATTGGAAACTAATGTTCTGATACAAGCAACAAGAAGAAAGCTGTCCTACTTAACTTCTGCTGTTGAAGAGAATGTGTGATTTAGCTGCCAAAAAAAGATGATCAAATTTGGTTAATTATTTTATAGTGGATTATGTGTGTCCTGTTGGTATCTCTTGTCCGTAATTTGGCAAGTACCCACTACAATAATATATTGTACAATTTTGTACTTATAGTAAATTTGTTTTATTTTTCGTGTTTAATGTTCATCAAAAGCATTTTTAGATTTTTTTTTATACGGTTCAGTTGTGTTTGTTTAGCCGCAGTTTGATTATCCAAACTACCCTAGGTCCCAATTAGTTCAGATAATCACGACTCTACAGTATGGGCAATACCCTTCAGCATGTCTGATTCACTCATTGTTAGTGAGAATTTTTAAAAGAATTCACACTCCAATCATAGGCCATGATTCAGTCTACATCTTGTCAAGACAGGCTTTGTGGAAGACATGCATTAAGTTCTGGGGGTGTGTCAGCTTGCAGATTGCCTATCCAATGCATCTTGGCAAGTTCAGTCTGTAAAGTGATATCTCCACCCCTTTCATTCTCCCATATCGCTTAATGAACCAAAAAACATTGTGCCTGGCATTGGACAGAATATGCTTCACCAACGGACTTCTTGTACAGCAGACTATACAGACATGCATGTTTACATTTCAACAGCTAACTATAAAATGGCAGTCAGGATCGCACGTATTCGGTATTTATATGCGTGTGCAAGCCCATGGAAAGCTGCTTAAAGGTGTACGAAAGGGCCAAAATTGTTGAGGGCTTCCTTTGAACATTCATAGTCTTGTACACTCTCTAGGTGGAAAAGCGATTCAAATGAAAATGAAGCCCCATGCATTTTAACTCTTGTATTTCGTGTGAACAAATACTCACAGGACAGTACTGTACTGAATATTGCAATCATACAATTATGTTTTTTATGTTTTATTTTATCTCTGTTAATGTTTTTATGCAGGTATTTGGGTTTTGTATTGGAACACTACCCAACCAGATGCGCACTAGCAAGGACTACCCAAACCCTGTTTATCACCCTGCGCATAACGTTTACTAGGACTGCTTTGAATAAACATCAGAAGACAGTCATCAGAATGAATATGCAAAGCATTGTAATTTTACTTTTTTAAGTAGTTTTTCAGTACAAAGCCGTGACACGAGAGTAGTCCGATTTCAAAGCCTCGATTTAAGTCTTAGTTATGCAGTAACAGTTCATATGAACACAGAATATTCTGCACTTATAACACTGTTAGACTTAAAATTACAATTCTCTAAAGGGGAGTGGTGTGAGTGACCTCCTTTCCGCAAAATGCTGACCTAAAATCGGGGGTAGTCAGGAGATGTATGTAATTTGGAGATGTAATGTGAAACGTTTAGTTGGATTAAATATTTTGTTTGCTAGTAGTGCAGTGTTTAGGGAGTTGTATTTCGTATGTTGTTGTTTTCTTCGGCTTTTTCCGGTTAGGGGTCGTCACAGCGGAACTCCGGTCCGCTAATAATTGGTAGTTGATTTTTACGTGCAGAGTTACCAGCCCTGACGCACAACCTTCAACGAAGGTACGCCCATTCACACATGTCTCCATGCAGAAAACTCTCTAGCTGAGAATCGAATCGGACAGCGTCTTACTGTGGTATGCTTCCAGTTATTAAGCATTTATTTTATATTTTTCTATATTTTAGACAGTAAAATAAATTTTGTGATATTTATACACAAATTTCAATATACACGAATAGTAACGGCATTGCTCTCAACCTTCAGTCTTCAAAATGTGGAGCTCTTCTCTACCTGTCATAGTGTAGAACAATTGGTCAGAATGTGAAGTTTACACAGTAGCTTGCCTTGTAGTTATGTGGGTATATCTTGCCCAAAATGTAGCAATTGGCCAGTCTTACAACAGTAGATTGTACCTTGCTTGCTGTTTTGTACTTTTCCAATTTTATAATGTCCTAGTGGTCTAAATGAGAAAAATAATTCTTGATTAATGACCGATGTCAGCACAGTTGATTATGTTGAAAATTACTATTTTGTACACATGATTTTTATTTCGGACTGTCTGCACCCACTGCAACCACACAATAATGAAACGTAGGGTTACAGAAATACACTAAAACACAGGTGGTAAAAGACATTACAGCACAAAAATATAGTCGTGCATCATGGGGGCTGCAGGGGGCTTGCCCCCCTGCAATAGCAAGTAATGCACAATAATATAGTCATGAAACATGAGGGGTTGGTCCCCCTGCAATATAGTCATGAAAGATGGGGAGGTGCATGGGGGCTTGCCCCCCCCCTGCAAAAGCAAGTAATGCACAAAAGTATAGTCAAGAAACATGGGGGTGCAGGTGTGGCCCCCTACAAAAGCAATTCCTGTATGAAGACATATTGACTAAACCTGGGGGTTGCAAAAGTTCGCGAAACAAACTGCTGCTTTAGTTGTATTTATAAGTATACAGCACTTGTATGACGAAGTTAGCATGGGGAATTGGTTTTGCTGAAAAAAAAACTGCTTTATTTGTATTTAAAACTACACAATATATGTGCTGTTATGTATGCATGGTAAACTAATTAACGTAATTCAAATAATACATTTAACTTTAGTTAAGAAACTTTATTTAGGTTAAACAAGAGCACTTGTGTTGAGAAGGGGCTTGCCTATTTTAGGGTTTCCTGCGGTGGTGGTGCTGCGGTAGCGTTGTCACCTTATAGTAAGACATTGTCCTGTTGAATTCTCAGCTAGAGCGTCTTCTGTGTGGAGACATGCGTGAATGGGTGTACCTTCATTGAAGGTTGTGCGTCAGGGCCGGCAACTGGGCACGGAAAAATCTACTGCCAATCATTAGCGGACCGGAGTTCCACTGTGGTGACCCCTAACCGGGAAAAGCCAAAAGACGCGCACAATTAAAGGACAAATACAAAGAACAACTCCCTTGGAATAGCCATATTGGAACGGCAAGGTACGATTAGATAATGAATATTCAACACGTCACTTGAAAATCTGCATGGCTTGTCACTCAACCATGATTACCATGCAGTGTCACACAGGCTTGCCCTGTCAGTCATTTCGGCCACGCCCACTTCTGCGCAGAAATGCTGATGGAGTAATGTTTCAATACAAAGCCGGTATTTGCTCCTCTTGCAGTTTTTATTAAGAAATTATTATTGTATTAAGAAGCGCAGAAAACTTTCTAGCCATATAAAGGAACATTGCATAACCATTACAAAAAAGGATACTAATAATGCCGTTGCAAAACAGTCTTTATTGTAGCAACTTTAATAGGTTTAAGTTTTTGATTTTAGAACAGGTTGATGTATTTTTTAGTGACAGTGAAATGCTGCTGGAAGTCCGAGAACTCAAATGGCAGCCTTTGCTTAATGCAGAATCCTTCCCAGGTTTGAATGAAAACTTGATATTAAATGTGTGTTAAAGTGGATTACTACGTGACTCTTCTAGGATGGTTATTAAACTTAATTGAAGTTTTCACAGTACTGGTTAAAAAGGTTTTATTACCGTTTTATTATCCTTTTACTGCTTGAACTATTGGTGAGAGGGTTTGCTTGTGTGTGTAATTAAATCAAAAGGTTCTTCAACAAAGTATAAGTTTAAGGGTGTGCACAACAGTGTAGTGAACATTTTTTATTGTTTTATATCTCAAAAAACTGGCATTTTAACAGGGGTGTGCACACTTTTTATATCCACTGTGTGTGTGTGTGTGTGTGTGTGTGTGTGTGTGTGTGTGTGTGTGTGTGTGTGTATATATATATATATATATATATATATATATATATATATATAAAAAATGTGTGTGTGTGTGTGTGTGTGTTTTTTTTTTTTTTATATAT